>NW_024533478.1:0-58284 GCF_016097555.1 Gigantopelta aegis | reverse complement strand
CTTTTAAAAATGATGTTAATAAATGTAGTTTAAGGTTGAAGTTGTATACAACATTTTTCACAAAATAAATTCTTTACATTTAGTGGTTATTTAAATACTAAGAACCATGATGATTAATAAAGAGTAAGTCTAAGGGTTGTAAGTGTATATAATACATTTCAGAGCCAACTAAATTTTATAATTTAATGATATTCCAAGTGTGTCAAGTAATGCACGTACCAGCAGTTAGTTGTTTTTTGATGTGGATGTGTCTTTCTCAGCGCAGCAATAAAACCGTTGTTTCATTTTGTTGTAGCTTCAATTTCACTCTTAATTGTGACTATTGAGACTTGGATGTGAAGGGGACAATCTGACATTCAAGTGTGTCAAGTTATTGGCGTTAGTGACTTTGATGTGGGTGTGTTCTTTCTCACTCAGCCAATAAGATGTATTTTCTTTTTAAGCGCATTTACCTCTTTTTGTGACCTATTGAGAGCTTTAGATATGAACGACAAATTGATATTCAAGTGTTCAAGTTCAATGCACGTTATTACAAGTGTTATGTTTTTTTTTTTTTTTGATGTGGTGGTATCTTTCTGGCTCAGCAATAAGACCATTTGTTCATTTTTAGCACATTTCCTCTTATTACTGACTATTGAGACTTTAGATATGAACGACAATGTGATATTAAAGTGTGTCAAGTTAAGCAAGTACTAACATTACGTTTGTTTTTTATGTGGGGTATGTCTTCCTCACCCTGGGGCAATAACACCATTTGTTCATTTTTTAGTTGCTTTTCTCTTATTGCTGACTATTGAGACTTTGGATGCGAACGACAATATGATATTCAAATGTGTCGTAAGTTATTCAAGTATCCCCGTGTTAGTTGTTTTGATGTGGGTGTGTCTTTCTCACTCAGCAATAAGACCATTTGTTCATTTTTAGTTAGTGCTTTTTTCTCTTATTGCTGACTATTGAGAACTTTGGATGTGTAACGACAAGGGGGGATTTTGGGGGGGATATTTAAGTTTTTGTCAAGTTAATGTCAAGTACTAGTATTAGTTGTTTTGCTATGGGTTGTCTTTGTCTCACCTTCAATAAGGACCATTTGTTCATTTTGTTGAGTGCATTTTCTCTTATTGTGACAATTGAGGAACTTTGGAGTGAACGACAATGATATTTCAAATGTGTCCCAGTTAAATTGCAAGTACTAGTATTAGTTGTTTTTGAGGGGGGTGTGGTGTCTTTCTCATTCCAATAGGACCATTTGTTCATTTTTTTAGCGCACTTCTTATTGCTGACTATTGAGATTTTGATTGTGACGACCCATATGATATTCAAGTTGTGTCCAGTATGCAACTGCATAGTACTAGATTAGTTGTTTCTTATGTGGGTAATTGTCTTTCTCACTACTGCCTGTAAGACCAATTCTATAACCATTAATCTAGTGCATTTCGTTTTCATTGCCGACTTTTTATATTGAAATAAGAACCTTAATATGATATTCATGCTATCTCGATTTTATACAAGTGAACATAAGATATATCAATGTGTACGCTAATATAAGTCTAGTTGCTTCAGTCTTGCATCGATTGTATGCGTCCTTTCCCGCCCAGCATTATTTACGATCATTTGTATTTTCTAGTACATTCTTCTTATGCCCGTATTGAGACTTTGATGTGACCTCAAATATGATATTCAAGTGTGTCAGTTAGTGCAGTACTAGCGTTTGTTGATTTGATGTGGGTATGTTTTTCTCCACCCAGCATACGCGATGATACCATTTTGTTCAGTTTTTCCTTACATTTCGCACCCCCCCCACCCCCCTGAGACACCTTGCTGACTATTGAGACTTTGAAGATGTTAACGACCCAATATATGACATTCAAGTGTGTCAAGTTAATGCAAGTACCAGCATTAGTTTTTTAGATGTGGGTATGTCTTTCCCACCAGCAACAGGACTGTTCAGATCGTACATTTCTAGTACATTTTCTTCTCATTGCCAGCTTTTGAAGACTTTATATGTGAAGGACAATATATATTCAAGTGTGTGCAAGTTAGTGCAAGTTAATAATGTTAGTTAACATTATGATTTTATGTTTGCACTAAGAATGTGCAGCTTGTCACTAGGAGGTTAACTTAACTACTGTTTTTAACCCCGTAAAAATTCATGTAATGTTTATAATAACCTAAAGGTTTTTTTAGATTTGTATCCAAATTAATCTAGTGTAAAAAATTAAGTAGAAACTTTCCTGGAGACTAGTGACTGCAGTGCTAGTTTCTTGATTATTGTTTATGCTATAACAATTTTATGCTAAAAATTTGTTTTAATGAAAATATGAAGAGTGATTTTTTAAAAATGTATTAATAAAGTGTTTAAAAAGGGATTAATTGCCTATCTGTCCTACCCCTGATGTTTGTTACACTGATGAAGTTAGCAGCACATTCCTGGTACAGGAAACCATGCCTTATTAACTATTTGTGGTTTCAAGTATTTTTGATAGGGTGGAGCGCAGTTGATTAGCTAACTACTCACTGCTGTTAGTAAATGCGTTTAGATAGAAAAGATATAATTATGTGAGCTATGTGCAAATTAATTGATGATTTATGAACATGAGCAAAGGGAGCTTGGAGGCTTTAGTTGTTGTTTCTAACTGCTGTAATGTGCGTCATATGTTTAAAGACATGTACTCTTTAAGCAATTTTAAACTTAAAACTTCTTAATATATACAAAAACAACAAGAATGCAGCAAAAAATACAAACACCTATCTAATCTTCTAAGTAAAGTGTTAATTAGATAGTAACAAATATAACAAAATGGCTATGGAAAATTGGGACTAGATCCAAGAACATTATTAACTTTGTTTTAAGTCTTGCACTGGAGTACACTACAAAAAAAGGGGTTTGATACATAATGGACCACCAACTTTTTCACGTGGATTTCTCTTGAAGTAAATGTACCTATGAAAAATTATAACAGATTCAATTGAAAATCACATCTTATGATGGACCAAGGCATCAAACTACAATTCATATATAATACCAAAATAGTATATACTATACATCAAGAGATAAAAAGTTATTTACAAAGTCATGTACATAACTACAATGGACAAAAAGTATTACTTTATATGAAGCACAATAACAGTCTCTTTATAACTTACAATATTATTATAGCAAAAGTTGCTATAGTGACTGGACACTGGCGCTAACCAACCATAATAATTTTATTAGTACATATATTAAAAAATAATATTATGTTATCAGATTATCAACATACTTTGACTAATTGTTCCTTCATCATTAATGTTAGTTTTGGACCCATTTGTTGGTTTCCATATTGAGTTACAGTACTGTTGCTTGACTCTATAGAGATAGAAAGCAATAAATTGACTTGCTGAAGATAGCCAGCATAGTTTAAATGAAGTCATTAGATAGCCAAGTACAATGTACAATGAAAATAATTACTTGTAATTAGTTCAAACAGACATTGGAGGTAGATGTGGTTCTATTATATGTTAATATAACAAATTATAATATTATTGTTATTCCTATAATTGTTAATAAAAGTAATTTCAGTATAATACTTGAATGTTTTGTTCTTAAACCCTGAAGTTTATAATAAATCTCACAAGGATATTTAATTAATTATATATTCACTAATTTTAAGCAATTTGAGTTCAGTGTCAATTACACACAAGAACAGTAGATGAATTATATATCACTGTTCCATCAGTTATTATAATAATAAACTTACCATTAACGTGTTATTGCCATTGTGCATAGACTCCCCCCCCCCTAATACTACTTTGGTCAGTACCTGTATTGTGAAGATCATAAATACACCGTAAGTATACAGTAGTATGTTTATGTTAAATATACTACATTGTGAGGATATAAAATAATTTCCATTAGTTTATTTAATATCTCATTATGTAATCATGTACAGGATAAGTAATATTATCTTACCATCCATTTTGCACTGCTCAATTGTGTTTTTGTCTGTTTGTGTTACGTCTTCTATAAATTAGAATACATAAATAAAATAAATATGAATATATAGGTTATATTACTATATGATTATGTGACACTAGAGTGGATTAGAAATTGATAAACTTTAATATACTACATCTAATAACTAAAATTTAAACTTAAAATTTTGTAGACAAATCAAAAAGTATAAAGCGAATATATTGTTTTACTTAATAAATTAAACCAATACTAGATACATTAGATATTTGAAGTATATGCATTTATCAGCTAAAGTATGTGGTTGAGTGTAATTGCTAAGTCATCACTATGGATGGGAAGATCTATAATGAACCAGTATATTTTAATATCTTACCAGTAGTGGTCCTAGCTCCAATAGATCATCATTCACAAATGTCACTAACTTCTCTCTTGTTTTGAGCTACATAAATAATACCATAAAATAACTACCCTGATGATTACTAATTTACAAAGGCAATGATAAGTAATCTATCGCTATTAATCCCTTTCTCTTGTTAGCTAACACAACCAACTTGTGTTTTCTATGTAAAATGCCAGGTATTTTAAGTGAACGCCATACATACAAGGTTAAACAAAAGTACAATTACTGAGAATATTGTATAAGTACTCACATTCTAAAAACTTCTCTATCTCCATCACAACAAATTTATTTTGATAAAAGGTGGACTTCCTATTACTTCTAAAATGGTATTCCAAGTAACAGGTTTTAGTCATTCTCTCATCCAAAGTTGTAGTACTTAGAAAGTTTTTCAACATCACGCTTAATGGAAAATTCTAAAGAGTCAAGTTCCTCCAGCGTTCAATTCCAAGACGACTCACAATAGTGTACCACCAACTATAACATCCTGACATTTGTTCTAGGAGGTCACTTTCTTGGGAGCTTTTCTAATGAATTAAAAAAATGATTAAAAAAAAAAACGTTTCCAAGGACAGAAAAACAGTTCTATCTAATGCTCTTAGATATACAAATAAAAGCCTGAGCAAATCAAACCTTTTAGAGTTGAAATATTGTAGATGGAAGGCGATCTTTTGAGATACTAGTATCTCATCCCTGTGATAAAAGTTGTGTTAATAGATCCTAAAATTCAATACAATTCAAATTCATATTAGTGAATAGACTGTAGGATAATCATAATATCAATTAAACTAATTAACTGTGGTCCAGATATAAAGATATATAGGCTCATATATCATAATAATAACGACATTTATTAGGTTTAATATAGTACTGTAACTTACCAAAAAGATTTTGTCCAGTAAAAAAAGCTATAGCCCTGAGATGACTGGCGAACATCAGAATAGGTGTATTCTTTGGATGTATTATAACATGACATTATGCTTGGAGCAAAAAGTCCTTTTATATGTTGAATGAAATCTCTCTGAAATAACTTGATTGGCTTTACTATGGGAGAATAAGCATAGAGAACTGCTGGTGCAAGAGAGATGTATGGCTCATGTGGACAAATGTGTTTGACCATTGATTGAACCGTCTTGGACTTTATGATGATCAAATATTTCCTCATTAAACTAGCATTCCTTGAGCTACATCATTTACTCTGTAGTAGTAATCGTTCAGAAATGGCCTTACTACGAATGTCAGCGTAAAGATCCAGAAGGAATGATGTACTCATTGATTTCACATGGACCAAAACTGTTTTTTGAAGGAGAAAGAAACCAGTTTTATAACAGAGCAACATACTTTTTTGACTTTTAACTCCTTTGTCCCCTTGGAAACCAAAACACAGTGACACATCTATTTATTATCTGTCACTTCTACTAGTACCTCATTGCTATGCTTCAATAAATACCATTCTTCCAGACTGTACACAATGACAGATCAATGGAACTGCTGAACAGAAGGACTCTATGTCTAATTCACCGCGCTTAAGGGACAAGGAAGGCAAAATCGATATGCTAGTTGAAGCAACTAAGAACGTGAAAGGAAGCGAACTGAGAGGAATGGAAATCGCTTAGGGCAATACAAGCCCAACCAATCCACTTTTGATATTGATCATTTAAATCTAAAGGAGGCTCAGCAGTGATAAGAGCTGGAAAGAAAAAGACACATCCAACATTAGAAACATGATCTGATGAGACAGGTTGGTAATAATAGTATCCACATGTGTCTGAATCAATCACATGACAAAATTCCATACTTATTAAAAAAAATCAATAAGCATATTTGTATCATAGATTGGAAATAGCTTTTGTAAATCAGAAACATGGACAATACCAGTGTTACTAGACGTTGGTATAGGAAGACGCTTGATGGTTCTGAGTAAAAAGAACACCATTAACTTGCAGCAAGGAGGCCTTGAGATTGTTGATTACATCCACCTATTGGACACTATTCTTTTCTCAGAAACAAAACAAGACTTTGTCACTGAGAATTGAACAAGTAGTCAACCAAAACGTTTCATTGAAGGAAAGAGATGATCATCAAGAGCTTTTAAGGCTTCAATAAGCTCATAATGATAATAGATACTTTCTGTATTTTTGGAGGTAGCATAATGGACATGGCAATATACCTAATGCTATCCAGACTTATCAACACGACCTTAACACCTTTCACGAATGTGTGAACAATGAACTCAGGGAAAACCTTTTCCACTTGGACAATGGCACTCCATGGCAACAAAACCATCGATAGTCCCTTGTTTACGAATGGCATCGTTAACAAAATAATTGACATGTGACTTGAAATTCATCATACCCTACCAGTAAATTGATCAGCATAGCTTCCAATGACAATCACTTGAGAAGATTTAGTTAATTTGCACAAAACATTTTCAATAAAAATTTAACCATAATACAACTGCTTCTGGAAAGTAGTCAAACCTTTCGTTGAAATCTATCACTATTGTAAAAACTGCAGGACTTGTCAACATAAGATTCTCCAGTACAGCTGCATGACTACTATAATATCTTGATGACCCCAGCAAAATCATAAAGAATAATATTACAACTTCATGACTACGAATATTATGATAGTTAATACCGGCAGTTTCCAATTGCCACACCTTTAACACATTGAGAAGGGTTGTAGTGATAATCAGGAGGTTTATTAGCACGATATATAATGCATTGGGCTAATGAACTCTTTCCAGCTGTCTTGTTTCCACAAAAAAACACTTTTCTACGAATCAACTGGATAGTCTTGACGACTTTTCTCAAAAGGCTCAAAACATCTTCAATATTTTCAATCTGTTTGGATCGTTCAGTCGGACTTCTTCTAGTGGTGTATTCTGATGATTATTACGAGCAAGTGGATCGACTTTTCCAGTGTGAAGAGATATGATATCACATCCACTTTAACTGTTTGCACAAGCAAGATGTAATGGAGAGTCCCAATTCTGTAAAGAATAAAAAAGATAATTATTAATACAATCTAATTATACATGTATGATATAGATACATATGTTATATTATCTCATAACAGAGCAACAATGAAAATATACAATAACATTATTGAATGTTAATTTCCCTTAAAATATGATATTAATAAAATCAATAATGTGTGTTTATTGGGATGTTTTTTTAAAGCAACATAATACACATTTAATAGATATATCAGTGTATTTATATACAATAGAAACAAAGGACAAGATATTAGTCTGTGCTTGCTTCCTATACGCCTATTGTTTGATTCAAGTGTTTATGTTTAAAAAGACCATAAGAAATGTAATTATTTTTGATTTGGCACATGTATATAACATACTCAAATAACAGGTGATGTAGTTTGTTATTTGTGAAATATATAAAGAAATTCACTTTTAATCATTTAATGTATGATCTATTGCTATATGCAAATGGTTGACCCTCATTCTTAAGGCAAATTCCACGTTTTCTGGTGAAATGAAAACAATTTATTGCAGTGATGTGTCGAAGAATCCTTACAGCTCTGCCTATATACCTAATATGTAGCAACATTGATAGATGGACTACCGTTTGCTAGTATCAATCAAGGCCTATAGGAAATAATACATGAGGTAAGACAGTTCAGAGACTCTATGATAGCACTAAGATTGTAATGGAAGGCTTTACAAATTATTTCCTGTGCATGTTACCTGACTCTTTTTTGGCTGTTACTGGTCAAAGAAGTGTTGATGGTGTAAAGGTATATATAATGTGTTTTAGATTGAGTAATGTGGGGCTACATTGACCATGTTACAGGCAAAAAACAATTAAGAAATCTAGGATCATGAAAGCAAATACACATTCATATCATCAAAGTAATATCAATAACATTAAAAGGACACGAATGAGGAATTTGAAAAAAATTATCTCTTTTCTCATTTTTACCAATTGTACTGTGCACAGCTATACTGTTTCCTTTAGTAGATCTTTGTGTCATTAATTTGGGGTTTAGTACTTTTCTCAACAGTAAAAAAGATTTTTTGGATTATTACTTATTGTATATTTTGTCAAAACATGTATTATATTCATTGTGCATTGAAACAGAAATGATGTGCAAGCAGAGTGAATGCAATTCTCATTTCTGTTACTCAAAGTACTTTATTTATGACATAAGTGCATTGTACAAGTTGAACATAAGGTTTTATAATCATTTCTTGCATTGGTCATGTGCCAACCAGATTTTTAAAGGTATTGAAGAGCAGAATGTTATGGCTATTAGTGATCATAGAAATGCTGATAGTGCAAAAGATAATGAACCACTCTCATCTACTACAGGCTATGACGAGCACTGATGAGTGTGACATTAAAAGTCAAGTAGCACTTCAGTGAAGCTATGTTCTTTTTCTAAATGTATGTATATAGACTTAGATTTTGCAACGCTTACTATACTCTTCACTAAACCAAAATATGCAAGTGGATAGGACACTCGAAAAAACTCCTTCACCAAGTCAACTTATATGTGCAAGTTATTGATCATGTGGATAACTATAATTATTCATCAAATAGCATTGACACCAAGATTGTAGCAGAACAAGGCAAGTTAAATTGCTGCAACTTGAGAATGAAGCATTTTAAAAAAATTCCATATTAAAAAATAGTTAATTTCATATTATTGACATAGTAGTATTTTTTGAGAGTGATAAACTCTACCATATTGATTGTGTTTTGGAACAGACAAACACAATGACAGACAGACTGACAAAGCAATGTAACCTTTGCCCATAGAGTGAGTTATGAGTGTTAATAAGAGGTACATCCCACATTGTGAATATTGTTATGATAACCATTAATAATATTAATAATTGTGTAATTTTTCTTTACACTTAAACATACAAATAAACATAAACTTATCTTTTTATAATTGATATACTTTAAAATTATCAATAGTATTTTATCATAGTAAACAGTTGCTATGACAACAACTATGACAATGTCGAATGTTTGTTCAGTAATATCTATCAATTAATAACTTAGTAAACTAAAATTAGTAAGAAATATGTACTATTATAACAGGCCACACCTTCTGATAGCTGTCAATAACTATTCTTATTAATCCTTTACTAAAATAAAATTTAAAGGACAAATCAACATAGAAATTTCTAATAAAGCACAGCCCCACTCCTTAAATCTTACTTATAGTGATAGGTAATACCAATGTTAATTTTTAGCCTCATAGTCAGGTGTTTTAGTGATGAAAAGAATTTTCTATACTTTATACTTTATAATATAATTATTTATTTTATACTAATACATACCATATAAAGGAGACAAGGAATAGTACCTATGAAAAATGTCAGTCCATGTTACTTTATTTTTACAGGTTTTACACAGTAGGATATTTTTTCAAGGAACCAGATATGACCAAATTCTCTATTTGCCCAATAGATCATGTGAACAATGGTTTTATATAAAAATGGTTTGTCCACATGTTAATGTATTTCACCGGAAGCTGTAATCTATTCAGAATATATGAAGTTCCTAAGAATGCTATTGCCTAATTATGAGGGAAAAAATGCAGAGTAATGTTATAAAATAGTCTTATAAAAAAATATTGAAGCCACAAACAGACAGGTAAATCACAAGAGTATAGACAAGTTTTTTTAATGTGAACGTGTATATATGTGCAAGGGCTAATAAAGGAAGTGGTTCTTGGTGGAACTTGAATATGATGACATCATGACCAATGAACACATATTGATGTCATCATCATAGTACAAATTACAAGTTTGCACTAAGAAGCACCCTAAACCCAAAAACCTTCTAAACCCCAAAAAATAAACCAGCATTCACACTGTCATTATTAACCTGTATGACACATAGTGATGTCAAATCATCATAGTACAAGTTATACCAAGAAGTACTCAACAAAGGTCACATAGAACATGATAAATTTTGTTGTATTAATTATTCATGACCATTAATTAATTGACCATTAATAAACTTGTAATTTTTTTGATATAATGACAATAGGCTATGTTCGATATATCAGAGTTTTCACTTAGAGGGGTGGGGGGCATTTGCCCCCCCTTGCTAGAGTCTTGCCCCCCTTGGAAATTAGGTTAGCCATTTTTTTTCAGGGTCAATTGGATGTAATGAATACAGAACTGAAACTCAACACAAGGATATACAGCATAAGATAACCATAGGCTAAACACAAAAGGAGTATGTACAGTTTTTTAACCTAAAACACCAATAGTCTATGGGTGTTAAATTACTCCTAAATGCCTTATCAGCACCAGTATAACTTGGTCTATAGGTGTTAAGTGTTCTTATCAGCACAGAAATATGGTCATCTCATTATGTTATTTGAAACCACAAATTGTCTGAAAAATGTGCCAGAAGCGATCTCAGAGGGTCTAAAATTCAGAAATTTTCTGAGGAATGGCTCCCAGACCACCCTAGAGGACATGCTGTCACGCACATTCCCTTCGCACCCCTAAATTTTCCTCGGTGTATTACTTTGCCCCCCCCCCCCATTGTCCATTTTTCTAAATGAAAACCCTGCATATTATAGGCAAAAAAATCCAAATTTGATTTTGGACTAGTGTTCTTGGAACATCTTTTGCCAAAAACATGTTATTCAAAATATTGGACAGTCTGGATATGAGAGAGAGGTTGATATCAATATTGAAGATAATATTAATGTCCATACTTTCAAGGAATAATTTCATAAGTAACTATAATATGACTTACTTTATCTCTGTAACATTTATGTCAGCTTGTCCCACTGTAATTAATAACTTTAGAAACATCAACATGTCCCTTCTCTGCTGCATAATGTTTGCCTGGTGTTTTTACCTTCCTAGAAAACAAAACAAGAAAATTTATTTAATTTACAAAAAGCACAAGAACTATCATACACATAAACTATCTAGTCAATATAACAGTCATCAATACAGATAATCATTAACTATTGTATTGTTTTTGTCAAAACTGACCAATGACAGAGAGAACAGAAAGTAGATATTAAATGGCTCCCAATTTACTATAAACATTGCCATTTAATAATAAACTAGATCATTTATGTCACAATCTTATCATAACTACCACACTTGTAATGATTATTTTTAATTCTATTAACATGATATAAATATTCAAACTTGACTTTAGGACTACATTTAAAAGGTATAGGGGTTTTCTAAGTATTATCATCATTGAGAAAATGTTCTGTTGATGTTTCATTGTAATATATTAAGGAAGAATACAAGTATTTTATTTTTGATGATTATGATAGAATTAAATTTTATCGAATATATTAATAATATAAGCAATAATAAAAATGGACCACATATTAAGATTAAACATTATAAAAATTGTTCTTAAGGTACTATTGTGTGAATTGGTATTGCAGTAGATTTCTCTATTATTGAAAGCTGGAAATTTCAAGTAGTTATCATAGCATAATAGAAAAAGAATGTCTCACTACTGGCTGTTCTTCCTACACTCAAGGGTTTAGGCTTTAAGTTTTTTGGGAGCAAGTCTAGTACATCATAACAGTATAGTATAATGTGATGATATAACTTCTATTCATAAGAACAGCTTGACATAAATGCACATCATACTAGTGGAACCTCTGTGAATATCAAGATGTTTTCCAATGATATGTTACTACTATTATAACAGGCCACACCTACTAATACTGACATTGACCATCTTTTGTTAATCCTTTACTAACAAAAATTTTAACAACAAGTCGATGTAGAAATTTCTAACAGCCACACCCATAACATTCTATATCTATTAAATACTGATTTAAGTCTACTAACATGTAGTAATCTCTACAAACAATATACACTGACCTTATTACAAAATGTTGGGGATCTGCATTGGAGTTAAACAGTAGCTGTACGATATCACAGTGACCCCCTTTTGATGCTAAATGTAGAGCTGTTGATGATCCTAGAGAAAGTACACAAGTATTTATTGTGATTATAATAGCATTAATTATAGAAATATATACCAATAATAAAATGGATCACATATTAAAATTAACATCACAAAAATTGTCTTAAGATGCTTTTGGATGTATTGGTATTGTAGTTGTTTTCTCTATTATTGAAAGCTGGAAGTTTCAAGTAGTTATCATAAAATAATAGAGAAGTCTTATAATTAATAGTTGAAGAGATTACATTTAAAGTAACACTTTCTGTCTTCAGGTTAAATTACTTAAACTTGATTTTTTGAGTAGACATGCTCAGGCTGAATAATTGCGTTGATGGAAAGAGTAAATTAAATATGTTTGTTTATGTGCAGTTAAAATTTAATTCACCACTTTCAATATTCAAATATATCTATAAAATAATGCATAAAATTAGACATTGACATTGTATACAAACACAGTCCAAAACATAACTGTCTAGTATGTAAAGTATGCTAGTGATAAAAAACTACTACAACTACTGGAAATTTATTTATTAACTATTTAAGTTTATTCATAGAAACAACTGACAATATTACATTAATACAAGTATTAGTATAACAATTGTAACATCTGCTCTGAAAGACATAGTAGTAATTTATTTTTGGATCATGGCTACCATTATTATTAACTACATGATATACAGGACTTGTTTGTTTATTATTATGTAATGTCTTTCAAATAAGACATAAATTGGGTTATGTAATTCCTATGAACTTCCTTGTTTTTGATTTGTATACAATATCATCATAACACATGACAAGAAAACACAATAGACAATTAATGTTAAACTAATATGTGGACATGTAGGGTTTTCCTCACACAGTCATATGTTAGATTTAATAACAAATGTGACTTTGATCTCTATCTTTAGTCTGTTCAAGATAAACTAAACTTTATCATTTATGATTAAATTTCTATATACTTTAGGTTCTAACTTTGTCTTTCATCTTATTTACTTTCATACTGCTCTAGACATCTTATACACATCTTTTAGTAGTTTTAAATATGTCTACTTTTACATTTTCTAACAACCCCACCTCTTAGTAATAACAAGATAACACCAAGTTTCTTCTAGTTTTACAAATCTAATGATACCTCTGTGAATACCAGATATATTTTAAGGATTGCCTGCTATATTGTTAGTCTATAAAACTAAATAGACTTCAAATGTTAGGTCCATAGAATTTAATAATAGAAATGTTCATATCATTTATTGGCTGACATTCACTGACCATGAATATCATTTACCAAAGAAAAGATTATATTAATAAATACAAAATCTACTAGTTTACAAATAAAAAAAATAGTCTTTTGATAAACTTGAATTTGGTAAAAAAGTTGTACTAATAGTACAAGGCTATTTGCAAAATAGGAATATTAATTAAAGGTCTGGGATAAGAATGCCTTGTTCAATAACATTGTAAATGACAATGTCAATAAAGTAAAATGATAAAGAAGTCTTATGGAAAAAAGAAAAGAGTGCCTTCTAGATGAAATAATGAAAAACAATGTGGGTGGGGCTAAATCTCTTAAGTGGCTGTAATTGATCTCCTTTGTTATAATGTTATAAAATATATTACTTTAAAAGGTAATCACTAACAAACAACAATAATTTATTATTATTTAATTAGTGTACTAACCTTCTTAGGATGATGAACATTGACATTAGCACCTGATGTAATTGCTTCAGTCACATTTTCTATATTACCATTTTCAGCTGAAGTTAAAGTAAGTCATCCTATTAAAATAAATAATATATATAACTGTGACATGTACCCACATATATTTGGTCATGTTTATAATATATCATAACATGTAAGATCACTATGTCCATGTCATCATATACAGTAAATATATTGTTATATTTATCATTTACATTTCTAACTTGGTCCATATCTCTTGCTCCAAAAGAGCATAAGATCTTAACAGCGTTATCATGTTTATACCAATGTGCTAAATAAAGTGGACTATGTCCCCACTATAAAATGAAATAAATGTTTTAATAATAACAATAGATTAAAAATTGTTTAAAATGGACAGATATAGAAATATATATACACACATGGTCCAAAACAATCTTAGAACTGATCGTGTTTTGTTTCATGTAATAACACATTAATATTTTATACATTATTTTAAATATTAGGTTTATTATATTTTCCAGTTATATTAGTAATTGTTATATATCAAACACAACAATGAGAGCTATTTTGTCCTATCCACAAAAATTTCATTAAAAAGTAATTTCGTGGTGTGAAAAGGTTAACTTAATTGTACTCATTACATTGGCTTTGATCTATATCGTGTCCTAGGTAGTAGTACTACATATATGTACATGTAGTAGAGATAATAAATAAAATATAAATTATACACAATACACACACTGACCTTGTTATAAACATTAGGATCCACATTTGACTGTAGTAGAATTGGACCTATCTCAGTGTGACCTTTAACTGAAGCTAAAATGTAAAGCTGTGTTATTATCCTAATAATAAAACAACAAGAATGTGAATGAAAATATGACTACTATAATTTTTAAAAAATACTACAGTAACAGAATATAACTAAGTCTGGTAATCAGTTACAGTATATAGTGAAGATATCACAGCAATGTTTAACATCATACTATAGAGTTAGTAACAGTTTTAAAATATATGTGTACAAAGATGAAGTAGTGACTTCGTCAATATCAGAATTAGTCATCTATTACAGCACTAGAAACAAGATTGTTTATTGAGGTATCTAGATATAGTAAAGTTTCATATCATAGAAGTCAAATTATATATTAAACTGTGAATTCTTATTATGTACTGTGGTACTTTTTGAGTATCATACTTTTGGTTTTTTTTAATTGTTAGTATTTATACACAAACTATTTCAATGTTCTAGTGTTTTTCATCATTATATGATTCCTATATTACAATGTTATGACATATACAGTATAGCTCCTTAGCGTTTGAATATTTCATGATATATCTGACTTCTCATGAAAATAGTTTTAAATAAACTTATAATTGTCAAATTAATGAGTTATCCTTTACTAGAAACAATCATTTATATATTATAATATATATAACTTACAAAATATTGATCTTTAAAATTCACATTAGCATTCTTCTTTAAAGATTCTTTCACTATATCTAATAGTCCATATGCGCAGCTTTCTATCATAATTTCATTCTAAGAAATCACAATAAGTAAATACAGATAATGTACATTATAATAAATACAATAGTATATATATTAGGAATACATATGTACATAAATGTCACATGATACAGATTTTATCAACCAGAAGCTCCAATTAACTATATATAAAGTACATGATCATGTACAGTGTTACATGACTATATCCTACATATGAAAGTATACTTTATTTATCTGAAATGATTTCAAGACATTCACAAATAAATAGATAAAGATCTCCTTTATGATAGAAGATTTACAGTGCTATCATAGAGTTAGCTAGTCAAAGACAATTTAGTCATTGTTTAGAAAATACATTCAGTCCAATTCAATCTCCTTTTTAAAAAGTCTTACAAACCAATTAACACACAAAACAAAAGACTAAATAGAAGCTTGGCAAATATGAAATGCTAAAATCAACTTGCTAAGTCATTTTACACACCTGTTGAGTGTGTGTTAATCAGTCTATTGAATTTCAGTAGTCATTAATAAACATTCCCTGTGGTTACATGTTCTGAAAAAACCAATTAATTCCATACCAAGACCATGACAGATATACAAACATTTACTTAGTACTAAAATACTCAGCATTATATGTTGACTTTTAATTAATGTAATATAAATGTTATATGAAGTCAATTTGATAACACTGTTTGTATCTTATAATATTATATGACATGTTTTTAAACTAATGATTTAATGATAGGTATTCACTATATAAACTAATATTAATAGAAAGATAGTGTGGACGTAAACAAATATAGGTATATAACAATTATATTAGTAAATGTCATAATGAATTATCCATTAAATTATTGTTATGTGTATAAGGACTTGAGCCAATAAATAGGACACATTTAATGTAAGTATGTATATGTACATAATATCAATGTAACAGAAAAATTGGTTGAGTTATACTAATTATTGACCTCAACTATATACTACATCTATACACTTACATAATCAGGAGTAGCCTGCATTTTCTAAGAACTCTACTATTGCCTTATGACCATTGATATATGCTTCAGTATGAGGTGTTGTACCCTATATATGAAGAAAGACATTTTAATATATGAAATAAAATCCAATTACATATATTGTGTATACATAATACAAACTATTACTTTACATTGACATGTATCATTAATTAAGACATTATTATCACACAATATAATTGATTTCATTCAATTAAATTATAAGACAATACCTACATGTAAAGATCATGTATGCTATTAATTGTGGATACTAATTTAATAACTTTAATAAATAGAATAATAATTAATAAATTGCGCAAATGTTGAAGTTGTTAATTAGTATTTAGGGTGTGGTTAAAATGAATTAATACTCATTAAATAATTTAATTGAATTAATTACTTAAGTTTAGTAGAACATAAATAATAACAGTAGATTATAAGATAAATTAATAGGATCTTACCCCCAAAATGACAACTCAAGTTTCCCCCTCTATGAAGGGCTTGCTTGACTTTCTCTAAATGTCCATCTTTAGCAGACTCCCAAAGTTCATAGTTCTATATAATAATAAAACTATACTAACTAATAATAAACAGTTTAATTAAGTTATTTACATAATATATCTACAACTATACTAGAACAATATGTGAATATTAATAACATTAACATTTATTTAAATTATAGTCACTTTAAATGTTGCCTTCAAATAATACCAACAGTGCAGCATTTACACAATGAAATACAATAGTTCCATTTAAATAAAGAATGCATCTAGAGTCCCAGTAGAAAATTCAATACTTCAATATGAAATTAATACTATACTCTAGACTCTAAACACTAAATCTAGGAACCTAAATGTATTGATTTCACATTAAAGTATGTGGCTTTTTTTCTCTGGACTAAATTAACTAGACAATAAAGGATACTATTATTATTAACAATACCAGTCACTACTAATTTAAATACATAATCATAATTATTTATAATACTAGAATAATAAAAGTCACTTTAAAAAAAGAAAGGAGATATAGAGATGGCAGTGCCAAAAATTTACTAAAAAATTATTAAAGTGAGTATATAAACACATAGTGACATGTTCATAGAATGATAGTAGAATACAACTATTCTTTATATAACTAATAGTATTTACATGTGATAATGAACATAATCAGTTATAAATCTTAATAGTGTGAATAAATCTACAGACAATCAAATGAAATATCACTCAACTATATATCTATAGTATATTATCACTTCATGAATAATTTAAGTTATAAACAAAACTGTGTACATGTTAGTATGAGGAAAAAGAACAATTTGGTTGTTTAACTAGTTTCTCATTTTGTCTAGTTATATAAAGACTCAATTAGTCAACTTTAACAGCTGCTATATGAATGTAATATTTGATTGAATGTGATAGTCATTTTCCTTGCCATATCTCTACATATTAAAACACTACTCTACTTAATAATAATATATAATGTATTGATTGTACACTAACACATGTAGTATACTGGATTAGTTAATAATATACTTACAATTCTCTCCTGCTCTTCTTCTGAAAGTTGAGCTGCCATTACCAGGAGAGGGTTGGTACTAATAACTTGATCTCTAATAGAACATCAGATATCAATGTACATATACCAGTTATACTATAATGTACATATATCAGTTATACTATAATGCAGTTATACTATAATGTATTACATATATCACTATATAAAAAGCACTGTGTCATTTCAATCAAGACCTTGGTTACTATAGTTTCATCAATATGATGTAAGTCTAATACTAAGTTACCACAAAACCAATCCAGTCACCTCAATATGTATAAAGCTGTCATAATGTAGTATATGTATCTGTTGTTCATTATTTGAAAGGGGCCATGAACAAGAGATTAATACTATTTCAACTGAACTATCAATATACTAGTTACTATCATTGTAACTGCTGAAAAGACTGTCTTGTTACCAGATATAACTAAAAATACACTAAGTTATGTAAAGAGACGTACTTCCTCTCTGTAGTCTCCACTATAATGATGTTTATAGGAAGTAAACATATCTCGTGTATGTATGTAGTCAACAAGTAAACATTGTAATACCGCAGGTGGTTAATATGATCTATAACTCATATATTATCTACATAAAGTACTACTAATTAACTTGTACTTTATATTACTTACCAACTAAGTCTGGTACTGGTGACTCTTAGCAGCACAGTACTAGAAAACCACGCCTTATTAAATTTTGTGGTTTTTCAAGTATTTTGGATAGGGTGGGAGCTGCAGTTTGCTGCATACAGAAAACTTACAACAACATCGTGTGTAGGATAGAACATTCCATCGGTTTAGTTAATATAATATAAATGATAGCCAATTAAATCCTTTCTAAACACTTTGTTTAATAATTTTTTTAAAAATCACTTTTCAATATTCTCTTAAAAACAAAATTTTTAGCATAAAATTGTTATAGTATAAACAATAATAAAAAAATATAGCATTGCAGTCACTGGTCTCCAGGAAAGTTCTCCTTAATTTCTTACACTAGATTGTTTTGGATACAAATCTAAAAAAACTTTAGGTTATTATAAACATTTACATGAATTATATTGCTGAGTTAAAAACAGTAGTAGTTTTAAGTTAATTTCACAGTGACAAGCTTTACATTCTTATGTGCAAATATAAAATCATAATGTTAACTAATGTTAGTACTTGAATACACATGAATATCATACTGTCGTTCACATCTAAAGTCTCAATAGTCAGCAATAAGAAGAAATGTACTAGAAAATGTACAAATGGTCTTATTGCTGGGCAAGGAAGACACACCCACATCAAAACAACTAACGTTAGTACTTGCACTAACTTAACACCACTTAAATATCACATTGTCATTCACATCTAAAGTCTCAATAGTCAGCAATAAGAAGAAATGTACTAGAAAATGTACAAATGGTCATATTGCTGGGCAAGGAAGACACACCCACATCAAAACAACTAACTCTAATACTTGCACTAACTTAAACACTTGAATATCACATTGTCATTCACATCTAAAGTCTCAATAGTCAGCAATAAGAAGAAATGTACTAGAAAATGTACAAATGGTCATATTGCTGGGCAAGGAAGACACACCCACATCAAAACAACTAACTCTAATACTTGCACTAAACTTAACACATTTGAATATCATATTGTCATTCACATCCAATGACTTGGCACTAAAATGATATTACCCATTGATGATACTTTTACTGTGTTGTCATTGGATAACGAAAAGCTTAACTTAAAAGATATAAAGAATTGACAAACAGTGAAACATTCATTTCATCTAAGGTACAGTCCATCTCAATTGTGTAATCATTAATGATACACTCAAATAAATATGTAGACAGTATACTTTTTATAAATATGTTGAAGACAATTAGTAAAAAAAAACAAATTTGAAACCTATTATACAGTCAGTAATTGAAACAATCAAATATGTCATGTTTGAACGATACTCTATTGCAAAGGATTTGGGCTATGTTGAAGTCATAAACAGTGTAGACTTACAAATTTGCATGACAAAAAAACATGTCCAAATTTGACAGAGTGAATCCATGTTTTTACATGAAAGTAAGTTATAATGAAGTCTTGAGTATGTACTAAATACAACAGAGATCTACTGGAGACCAACGATATGGAGAGATATTCCTGATAATTTGTCCTATTTTCGAAGAGGGTATGGTACTAGTAAGTGAAAAAACTAATAAAACACATGGACTATCATCACTTTATCTATTACAGTTTAGCCAACATGAGAATAAGGATATATTAGTATATATATTTGTGATAAGATAAGTGATAAGACTAATGAATTTATTCAAACTTTCATATATATTTACATGTGTTACTGCACATGATTGAGATAACTTACAAGAAAGCAGTTACTACATGGAGGACAACAGTAATGAAGGAAATCAGATATAACAATTGGAAAATTAATGTAGTGAAGGTTGGTAAAAATTTTAATTAAAAATGGGTTACCCTAACATATTTAATCATAAGGACACATGCCCTGACATCTACAGAAATGTATATATATGTAAGGTATGTGAAAAGCAAAGCTAAGAATTATTAGTCAATTAAATTAAACAGTATGTGGCAAGTTATCTCAGAATACTATATGATGAGGAGGATTTTGAGTTAGAGACTGTTTATTATTACATGTTGACATATTTATAAAAATAGCTGACAACTTACAAGAAATGGATCCTTAAAATAAGGTATGCTGTTCATGAAATGAGTACACTCAATATACAATATACATTAATACATTTTCTGTTAATAACTAGCTGTTCAGTAGCAGAAGTGCATATGGAAAATGTTCCACCCAGATTACATAGAAACCATCAAAAACTTGTCAACTCAGGTACACTATAAACTACACAATTACTGAATGATTGTAATTTCAATCTTTGTTAACTTTAGGTTGTGATGGAGACAATGAAGTTAATTATATAATGGATCGTAAGCATACTGTTCTATAAATTCTGTGTTGATTGATATTTAGCAGATTTAGAGGACAATGACATACTACTTCCATCATTTACATCTGAACCAGTAATAGATAAGAATGATATATTTGTACTGAACAAAAATGGGGACAAGGAGTTTTACCTTAAAAGTTATCCAAACTTTAGACATGACAAATCAGATCAGTATGTTATTCATATATGTGAATACTATAGATAATATCTATCATTGTATCAGTGACTGCATATTTACAAGAGGGTTCATTAGAACAATAATCAAAGCAAATGAAGTATGTTTACAAATATCATTTTTAAAATCATGTTTTTATGATACAAAATAGCACACAATCAGACAATTATTAAATGGAGAATGTTATTGTGGTAACTTAAACCACTGAATTCACAGAATACATTTGAAAATAAATCTATATATCTATAACAACAGCAAGCAAGTTTAAATAGAAAACTCAACAAAGAAAGGTGTAACTAAAAAGTAACACATAACATAAAAGAAAGAGTATTAACACAACTAACATTGTCACCTATTACAAAAGAAACATAGTAAGCACCTATTAACAAATACACAGAAAATCAAACCATAACAAAAGATACAATTATACACAATAAGTAAATGCTAAGTAGAATACAATTACAAAGTTATAGTAACTTTGTTAAAGTAAAGTATGTGGATGATGGTTGGTCAATTAACTTTGATGATATGGTGAGAATATCAGTCTAACAAACAATTATTCCATATAGCTTCATGTTGCTAATGGAAATTAATTACTATTTACTTGCTTTGGTGAGTGATTGTCTATATTTAAGTGAATTTATGAAATCAATCGTCTGGCCAGAGGTAATTCCAAATAATAGTTGTAAACCTAACCTCATTGAATTATACTTATAGATTCTCACTTTGTTAATAATGGAGAAATTTCAATTTTCATAAGAAAAGGCAGTTAACTGCCTCCTACAAGGACAACTTCCCTGTATCCAAAAACACAAACTTCTTGATTAAACTTGAAACTCTATTGTAGTGATAGAAAAGACATATTAATTGCTGTATTTTAATATGAATCTGCTACTCATATAGATCAAATTTGTACTGAAATCCTTGAAAGAAAGTCAGAAATTTGAATATTAATTGGAAACCCTGAAGTTATATTCGACTTACAAAACCAATCTTAAGCCAATAAGAGTCTCATATCCTATAAAATAAGTACTTGGTTGCACAATCAATAATGCTTTGAGCAAAGTATACTACACTAATGTTTGCTATTGCTGTCTAAGCATCAAGACAGTGATATGAGTGTTTTTTTCTTCTGATGATGAATTATAAATTGTTATATTACTAAAACCTACTGACATTGATTTATTGATACTGCAAATGACAATATTGTACAGCAAAAAACACAGGGTTAAAAAACTACCACACCAAACATGGTTGTATCAACTACAATACAAATTGGTTATATTAACTTACATGTAGTTGAAGTGACACTCCTGGGTAACTTTAACCAAAATGGGTCAATGTAACTAAGTTGGTTGAAGCTACCATGTTGACTGACTGTTACTATAACTAGTTTAGGTAGTTTCACACCAAAATAACAATGTAATCTAGTTATTAAAACATATTGGTAAAGGGAAAAAATAATAATTTACATAACATAGTGTTTTAGATAAATATAAGTCAAATCATCTGTTAGTTTATGACCATGATAAACATTATAATCAAATAAATCAGATATTAATGACTGGCATGAAGAAACAGAAATATATAGACATGATAATGGCTATCAAAATAAAGTACATTACATGATGAAACCAAAAAAAGAAGCATGTCACCACCAATGACCATACAATACTTCATTAATTTAAATGACAAAATAAAAAGTACCTGTCATAAGATAGGCATTGTGTTTTGGGTACATAATGCCATTTTTACATACCCATGTTGGTATAAAAATTTGCAATCCAAGCTTACATTTGGTACAAACTAATTAAACAGTCCATAAATATTTTAGGCTCATCTTTTACTCGATTTAAGTCATTTCCACTTCTAGCTACCTGGACCACATTCAAGAGGAGTATGTAAAAGTGCGTCTGCTGCTAATTCATAACACATCCATCTTTGATGATAATTAGCCAAACCTAAAGAAATGTTCTCATAATTAGATAGGTGAGAGGCCTTTTTGAAAAAAATAAGCTTTGCTTCATGACAAAAGGTCCAGGTTCGCACCATAGGACCTATCATTACCATTTGAGCAGGATAATGCAATAGGAAATGCATTTAGGTATACAAATGCCATAAAAGTTTACAAAGAAAAGATGATCCTCTCTAATTAGAAGCTTCAATGATGAACAGAGGCCTGAGGGCAAAGGACAATGTCAATTATCTTCCTTAGCACAACAAGAAAGATGACCAGTCTTCTTCGCTTTCATGTTTTATTGGTTGGCAATGATTTATCTGATATTACATAAAACAATGTTTTAATGTCACTTGGCCATACTAAGCTGTCCATAATAGGGCTGATAGACATAATAGACAACACAACGTGTATCATCCAAGGTAAAGTAACTTATTGACAAATATTTCATTTGTGAATTATAAACTTCTTTTCGTACATATTCCAACAAAAACATTGACCTTCAGACATCTTTTTCAGTGCATCCTCATATCCTAAATAATATAAATTTCCTTGTAGCAGTGTCATGTGGTGATGAGACAGGCTTTCTGTAGCAAATAAGGAATGTACATTAACTGCAGCAACCACATACCACAGTTTTAAGATCCGCCTACAGGAATGTGCTGCTGCACGAATGTGCTATTAACTTCAACAGAGTCAATGTCATGTGTGATGAGACATTAATTAGGCTTTTGCAGCAGCACATTCAAAAAAGGTAACTGCAGCAACCACATACCGCGGTTTTAAGATCTACCTTCAGGATTGTGCTGCTAACTTCAACAGAGTTGTGTGTAATGTATTATTCTAAGTTGACTCATTTGTGTGTACATAACCCATAAGTGTTAATATTGTTAATTATGTGATCATAATTAAAAGTGTTAATATGTTAATTATGTAATGATTACTTCTAGAAACATTTGTTCTGTGATTTTGTGTAAAAAATTCCTAATTGTGTATATATTCAAAGAGTTCTTATTGAAACATACCATGTTGAACTGAGACTTGAACTTTAACTTGTAGATTTACCCATGGAGTGGGATGGCTACTTCGACTTACCCCTTCTAGAGATTAATGTTGAAGAGTTCCCCAGGGCATGGAGTCGATTCGAACTGTATCTGCTGCAAAGGAATGGAATACCGAGAAACAAGCATTGATCTTGCCGACACTATTGGGAGGGAAACTAGTAGATTACTATGTCAACCTGGACGCAACCACTAAAGCCTACTGAAGGCGGCGCTTATGAAGAAAGCTGACCTGACTCAAGACCAACTAACAGTGGGGAAGCTGTTCATCTCTCGTTGCCATCGCTCAGGTGAAAAAGCTGCAGATTTCGCCGATCATTTGAAGAAGTTATTCAAACAGGCTTACCAGACGAGGATTTGGCCTCTGGTATTTTGCTGCAAACGTTTGCTAACAGGATTGGTGCCCCTCCCGGTAAGCCAGCAAATATTGTTGCGCAGGCAGCCTACAACCTTCGAGCAAGCAGTTCAGAACGCGAAGAATGCGCTAAACTTCGAAACGAAACCCACCGAACCAGCGACAAAGGACATCAAGGTGATCATAAGCCGCACGCTATGGAAGAACCAAAGCTGGCCATTTCAATTACAACAGGCCCTACATCAGATGACAAAGTGTCTAGAGGCCCTCAAAAAACGAGATTGCAGCCCACTGTGTTGACCAAACTGCCCATGATCCTTGTAGGAAAAAGCACATACTAAGATCCTGTTATATACTGGAGCTGCTGTCTCTGTCGCACGATACGAGTTCTTATCAGAGCTGTACTGTCAAAAATTGACCAATTCACAGGAGCTGTGGGTGCCAATAGTATGCCACTAGATGTTGTCGGAAGAGCAAAATTGCAGTGTCCCTGGGATCATTTATCACCGAGGAAGAGTTCATTGTCATTCGCAACCTAACAGTAGATTGTGCAGATTTTTTGAAGGAGCAGGTGCTGTCATAGACTGCCGAAGTAGCATTCTCTCAATTGGGAATGCCATGTTCCAATGTTTATAGGCCACCAACAAGCAAAAAATTGATAGTCTGGTCGTTATAGCCCCTGTTGACATGAAAAAATTTGACCTGGACGCATGATACAATTGATACAGGGAAAACTAAAGAAAGAGTATAGCAGTTTTTGTGAGGTACTAGTTGAGCCAATGAGTGGTGCCCCTCCCACGAATCTGTGTATTGGAAGGACGTTGAGTCCAGTTATGTCGAAAAAGGAGGTCATTCTACAGGTGATGAATGTCAGCCCCACACCATAACCATCAACAAAGGTATGAAGCTTGGAGAGACAACCCCCAGACACAATGTGATGCTGGTGGATGATGTGATGCTGATAAATGATGTGGTAGCTATACAAACAGACTGATCACAAGCCCTGGAATTTAACTTTGACTGTTCCGACTTGACATTTTCAGAAGAGACACAGCTCCAAAATCGTTTGACCCAATTTGCCGATTTATTTGCACCTAAAGGAGGACAATTGGTCGAACACTGGCTGTCAAGCACTCAATCCCGACTGAAGGACCACCTGTGCGAAACCATTACGAAAGATTCCTGAGGCACCTCAAGGGTGTGGTTGATGCGGAAGTCACAAGGATGCTTGATCATCGCCTGTAGTGATGATAAAGAAAAAAAGATGGCTCCTGGTAGTTCTGAGTGGACTACCGAAAACTCAATTCTGTCACCCATCAGGATGCCTACCAACTCCCAAGGATAGACATCTGCCCCTCTTGATTCTCTTGTTGGTGCACCTACTTCACCACACTGGACCTCACCTCTGGCTACTGGCAGGTGGAAGTCGAAAGAGCAAGACAAGAAAAAAACTGCTTTTTCGATTCCCAAAGGCCATTTGGAATTTAACATAATGCCATTTGGCCTTACTAATGCACCTGCCATGTTCCAGCACCTAATGAAGTGTGTTCTTGCTGGACAAATTGAGAAACAGTGCCTGATATATATGGACAACATTGGTATTAGCAAATCCTTTAAAGAGCATATTGAAAGGTGACGAATGTCCTTTCAGTACTGCGTCAAGCAGGCCTAATGTTAAAGCTCAACAAGAATCAGTTTGCTCAAAGGGAAGTCAAGTACCTTAGACACATAGTATCTACTGCAGGTGTTCACCCCAGATCCTGCAAAGACGAGGCAGTGTCTATATATCCAATTCCAAACAATGCAAAGGAGCTCAGGCAGTTTTTTAGGACTAGCCAACTACTACCGCCGGTTTGTAGTTGATTATTCCAAGATTGCAGAACCACTACATAAGCTTCTGACAAAGGAAAATGGCTTCCGCTGGGATTCAAAATGCCAAAATGTTTTCGATGAGCTCAAACACAAGACTGGTGAGCCCACCCATCCTTGCATTCCCAGATTTCAGCCAGGAATTTGTATTGTATACTGATGCATTGGATTCAGTTATAGGGGGAGTCCTGAGCCAGAATCAGGACGCAAAGAACGAGTGATAGTGTACTGGAGCAGACAACTGAAAAAGGCTGAACGAAACTACTCTACAATTGAGAAGGAAGCACTCGCTGCAGTAGCAGCTATCCAGGAGTCCTACCTGTATGGCTTTGACTTTAAGCTGGTTACTGACCATAATCCTCTGACATCTCTGAAAGACATCGGAGGACATCTCTCAAGGTGGACAATTTCCTGCAACAATTCAATTTTCAGTTCGAGTACAAACCAGGGAGAAGTCATGGTAATGCTGATACCATGGTCCCAGGCGACCCTCTACCGTGAACGTACTTGCTGCAATACATCAATTGGATATAGATCCAGACAATATGAGAAGGACCAGCTTGCTGACGAACAGCTTGCACCAGTGATCAAAGCACTTGAGGAAGGGAAGCCACTACCTGCAGGTTCAGTCCCCAGACTACATAGAACCTTCATCCAAAATGGAGTTTTGTGCCGGAAATTTAAATCCTCCTCCTCCTTCTCAATGCCAAAAACACAACTAGTGATCCCAGTCATATCAAAGCAACAGTCTTACAACAGCTTCATCAAAATGCAGGCCATCACGGCTTACATAAACAACGAGAGTATGAAAGAGCGATTCTACTGGCCAGGATATGAGCTGGATATTAAGGAAATGGTACGAGAATGCAGCAATGTCAGCAACGTAATGCTCCACAACCTAAACTGCAAGCACCACTTGGAACTATTAAGGCCACCCCGTCCATTTGAAAAGATATCTTAGGATATTATGGGACCTTTACCCACCTCTTCAAAAAGAAGAGGTACATCTTAGTTGTGACTGATATTTTCAGCAAGTGGGTTGAAGCCTTTGCCCTTCAGTTAACAGATACAGAAACATTGGCTACAGTGCTGGTTAATGAAATTATTTGTCGATAGGGAGTACCTTCAAGCCTCCATAGTGACCCAAGGAGCAAACTTAACAAGCAAGTTGTTTCACCTCTCTACAAACATCTAGAATTTGAGCATACACAAACACACAGCATATAACCTGCAAGGAAATGGAAAAGTGGAATGCTTCAATTGTACCTTGGAGGCAATGCTAGCCAAGTTAGTGAAGGAGAACCAAAAAGATTGGGATCTGCATATCCCTAAGGTGTTATTTGCGTACAGAACTGCCCTCCATGAGTCTTCTGGTTATTCTCCTTATCGAGTTAATTTTGGACGATCACCAAACCTTCCGTAGATGTAATGCTAGGCAGGGTTCCCTTACCAGGAGAAGGGAGGAGAAAGAAATTCCTGAGTTTGTAGAAGATGTGAACCATTCACTAAAAGGACTATATGATGATGATGTGAGACGGAAACTGAAAGAAGTTAAACAAAGAGCAAATCAAAATATGATGAGGAAAGTCACTGGCCGCAACCTCACTGTAGGGGACAGAGTTTGGCTCTATGTTCCTGCTGTGAAGCAGGGAAGAACTAGGAAACTGCCTTCGTTGTGGAGCGGCCCTTACACTGTAATTAATAGGGTTGGTGCTGTGATCTACTGGATACAGTTGATTGGATCTCCAAAGAGATTGGTAGTGCATAGGAACAGACTAAAGTTCTGCTATGGTGAGCCACAGGTCAAAGCCAGCAACAAGCAACCTACACCTGCCCCACGAAACAGAGGAAGTGAAGCAGCTTACCCTAGCCCAACTTCTCCACCAGCCACCCCAGCGTCAAAGCCACATACGCAGAAGTCATTGCAAATCAACAAGAAACTCGATCATCTGGAGGATATACAATCTCATCAGACGAACTACCAATTGGGACAGGAAGACCACAACGTAATCACAGACCCCCAGTGCGGTATGAAGATTATATTACTCATTATATATATATACTCGTTCATTTCCTTCATTAGGTAAGTGTCTTTATACTTTCACATAATCTTTATGGTCATTATATCCATGGCCAATCCGTTTCATGGACATGTTGATACTAACATGGGAGAAATAAACAAGAACATAATCAAAGAAAAAGTATATTATAATCAATGACATCATTATTGCATCATTATAATTAAAATTAGGAGGACATGTGTGGACTATTACCAGATACTGATAAACAGACATTGACTGAAACATTTAAAAATACATTATAAGAAAACATTACTGCTTTATAAGCAGAGGTAACATAATTCATCCATCATTTATTCATCGACAGAGGAAGAAGGTCTAACTAACATTGGAGTTGGAGGTCAAAATGAGAGACAAGGTAACATAAATACACCACACACACACACACTTACAAAAAACATTTTGTAGTTTATATTGGAGTAATCACAGATACAAGGATTAAAAACATATATGAAGAATTGACTTTACTCTCTCTTCATACTTAGAAACATGTTAGTATTGACATATTAATTATTAATATGATTTCATTAATTGTTTGTTTGTCTGGATGTATAGAGTATCCCTACTTGTGATTATGTAGTTAAGAGGAAGTTATTATTAGAAAGAACTATGGCAATGGAATTTTATGATCCAGACATCACAGTCTAGTTTATACTGGTTAGAATTCTATTTAAACTAATGAACTCATTTTATTGTCTTACAGACTTAGGTTTGTCATTTACTGATCAATGTTCTATTTTATGGACATGAGTGGAGTCTTCTTTCACTGGAAATCTTACTGTTTTTATTAACATATCTAGCAGCAGACAATTTTGAATTATCAGCTGTTATCACTTACATCACAGGTGAGTCATGTGACTTGGAAGTAGATTTTCCCGTTTACTGTGTGGGATAGATTTTTTTCTCTTATAAAAAATGATATCAGCAAAAGAAATTTGGGCAAGAAAACACTGGTTGATAATACTTTCCTAATTAAATTGTAAAATGTACAAAATAATGAAAAATGTATTTTTAAATAATGCATAACTCATTAGAAATTAACACCCACACACTAGCTATGCCACATCAATAATGTAATATCTTTACGAAAACATCGTAAAGGTTGCACATTAGCCTCTTCTTTTTCCTCTTTCGTAAAGTAACTTAAGATGTCCGTTACCAATACTGGCTACAAGAGACAACTCAGTTCCTATATTAGGTACAAAAACATGGATTAGTAACTTGTGATGATGATGGTACTGATAAGCATCTCTTCAATGGACTCGACAAAGTCCTGTCTTTTGATTCCACTATAGGTACCTCAGCACACACACAGGTTTGATTTGTTCTGGTAAAAGGAGAAGGGAATGAACCTTACCCTCATGCCATGAAAACTGAGTGATAAGTCCAAATGATATGGAATCAAAAATGGCCACAATACCACTAAACAGTACCAACATAGAGTCTTCTGCCTTGTGCTAACAATGAGGTCCTTGTGAGATCGGTCAATATCTGATAACGATTTCAATTTTTCAGTACAAATTTATACACCACATTGTTTCCTACTGCGGACATCAAAACACATAATTCCACCTTTGCTTCGATAAGGATCCACAAATGATCTTGTTTCCCTCCGCAACATCCTCTTCAAAGCTGCACCATACATATGTGAACACACTTCATATGATGAACTATATGGCTGATACTGTAGTAACTTGTAATCCACTGCTCTCCCATCCTTCGCTCTCCAGTAGCAGTAATGTATTGATTATCCATTGTTCCCCTACCTGATTCGACCATCGACAACTACCTTATTACTAAATCATAGACTGGACCACTTCCTTCTTGGTCAGCAAGGATATACATTGTTTGTTTATCAAACTAAGAGGTTTACCTACTAATCGATCATAGAGAGACCAAATCTCTGAGCTTGTCAAACTACTAACACACATTCTTCTTCTTTGATATGTAGGAGCTTTAATACTGCAGAGGTCGGCTTTTGCCAAGGGTTAGCTTTCCCAGAGTACTTGACTTCTAAAGTTGGTGTGCATGAATAATTCTTAAGTGACCAAGAGAAGTACCAATCCAGATCGCATTATGGACAGGACATAAAGCTTGAATATCATCTTACCAATGTAGCCCAAAAACCTCTCTAAAAATAAAAAATGATTCACATAAAACCATGACCTTGTTCTAATACCATATATCATGTACCTAAATCTGGACTCATTCTCAAAAATCTCAATGTTCTTTGGTCTGAGTTCTGAGTCTTGGTTTGTAACTTACATAAACACTCTTGATATTGTCTGGAAAAATGAAGACAGATAATAATCCTTTCTTTTGATCTCGTCCCACACATCCAGACTTGTGTATGAGCTTGTTGTGTGTTGTTTGTTCTGTCATGTTGGGTCTGTAAGAAAGCAGCTGGTAATGGATTTGGTTTCATGAATAGAAGATCTCACTTTAAACTGTTTAATGGCAGCAGGTACATCCTCATTAACAACATCAATGGTTTTAGTTGTTCATTCTTTTTGTATCACTTTTGATTTGTGTCTGATGTTTTTGTAAGTCTGGTTGGTTCTCATCTATACTGATTCTGAACACTCCTATACACTAATATAACAAATGACTCTTCAATTTCCAGACTCTCTTTTTCCGGTGAATAATGTCATATCAATACTTAATTTCTTGACATCTTCTTGACTCAATACGTACCATTTATTTCTACTGGTAACTTGTGGGTAGACTCATAAAATCTTTTTTTGCTATCCACTCGTCTTCATACTCTGGTTCAACACGACTCACAAAGGCACTGGAGATGGATGAACAGCTTCCCCAATGTGATTTGAGTACGAAGGCGCTCAAATTCAACACTAGATGCCCATTGATGACATGTTTCATAGAAGGACGTACAGAAGGGTCCTGATCCCAGCATAATCTCATTAAATCTTGTATCAGAAGTGGAGTGTGTGTGTCCTAATGAAATTTGAAGGTAGTTATATCCTATGTGTGTGCAAACTGTATAATCAAATGTCTTGGACAATAGTTATTTTAAATTACTAGAATCAAGTGTATTGTTTTGATCTCTATCTCTCATGTTTATATTTATTTTATTTTCTACTCTACCTATATAAAGCTCTGATTCTGGTATGCTACTGCCAATACAAGAAGGATCATCAGTTGTGCGTCATACCTTGTTTCCAATAGGAGGTCTTTTGCCATCTCGGACTTCCTGATTGCGTTTTTTGAACCTCTTGTTTATGAAATGGTGCTTGTAAAGAAATGAGCTCATAAAGTATCATACCATAAGCAAATACATCCACCTGGTAAGGATGAGGAAATAACTATTACACTCTCTGTTGATCAATACAAATCATTTTAAATACATAAAGTCAGCTGCTACCTTAGTTGAGAAAATCTCTTGTCCAGGGCTTTCAAATAGTTAAGTGCCATATATCCTGGAGTACCAACAGGGTTAGTGATCTTCATCATTAGTGATGTTTGAAACTTGACTAATTCCATAATCAGTTATCTTAAGCCAAACATTACCAGCCTGCTCTATGCGTTCTTGTCTTGGTAACAAGGGAGAGGGAACTCCCAAGCAAGAACATTTGGTGACTTCATGTCAAAATGCACAATTGTTGTGAATGAAGATAATTTAGACCATCGGCTATCTGCAAAGATAAGAGTAATAGTGATGGTGATCATTGTGATGGTGATGATCATCATAATGAGTGATAGTGGTGGTGATCATTTTGATGGTGGTAGTGATCAATCAAAGTTACACTTACTTGTTGGCACTTTGTTTTAAAGTTAAAGGTTCTAGTGTGACTTTTAGTGAGGATAATCTTTTAGAATACTATGTAGTGCTTTCATAGGAGCTAATTCCAAAAGGAGGCACAAAACAGGATGTGTACGAACTCCTTTTAATTGTGTTATATTCTTGTGGTTTAATCCAGCCAAGAAAGTTACCTAAATAAAGAGAACATCTTTAAGACTATTATTTAAACTCCTTTAATTTAGAGATAAATCAGTAGTAATATAATAATTTATTGAGCCACATCCAATCAAATCAAGTCATGAAATTATGTTATAAATTCTAGCAAAAATAGTAACCACACCCAGTTTCAATAGTAGTATGTTCATTTGGTAACAGACCTCTTTTCTTATTTTCTTTGTAAGCAGCAGACAGCTGATTATCTTGATGTGCTATCCTCAATAATTCAGTAGGTGAACATGACTCCATTTACTCTCCATGTTATAAAGATACACTTTAACAGCAACTTGTTCATGCTATTAGGGAAAAAAAAGAACAGTCTCTAGTGAGAGTTTGCATATATATATATATACCTTTGTCCCTGGTTCTCCTGTCAATTCTCCTTTACATACAAACCCATATCCTCCCTTTCCAAGTAAATCATTCTTCATAATACGAAGTTGAGGTTGTTTTCTATCTCTTGGTTACTCGTGACCAGATCCCTAAAGGCCTAACATAAAAAATATATTAAACTCAGAGACTAAGACCTATATTTACATACCAGATCTGGAGCAGCGTGGACAGTTTTCAAAGTTCCATGAACAATGCATTCAAAATCATTTCCATTAAAAGCTGGTGTGACACAATCACTGAACAGAAGACAAAAAACAGGCTGACCATCAACATCTATAAAATGTCTGTTTTTTGGGAGATCTTAAGTTCCATCTCCAGCTGTGTTTCCATAACATTTCCAACATGGAATGTACCCATTAAGACTATGTTCTGTGAACATGCCATAAAACCACTGAGAAAGAAAAAATAATATGGTTGCTAATAGCAACCATGAGACGGGTTGCATGACTAGCAACAGCATAAGGAGTTGGTATCTCTCTAAATCCATCTCCTGTTTTTGATCAACAAGTTCAGTGATAATTAATCATTTCTGGTATATAGATGTGAGTCTCTATACGATATTTTTCAGACACTGATTTAATATACCTATTGTTTTGACCTGGCCACTCATTACTTGGATTTAGAAGACAATGAACAATTAGTAAGGTACGACCATGTGAAGTGAAGACAATACCATTCCTCCAACAAGTCCATCCAAAGGACATTGATGTTCTGCTTGTTCAACGTAATATGATAAGATTGATTTGATTTGTTGATCTTTGATGATACGACAAATTAATCTTGGCCAAAACCATCAGGAATATAATTGGATAGCCATAATCTTCGAAGTGGAGGTAGATAACAATCATCATGCCCAAATGACACATCAACATCATTTAGAGTATTGTTAAGTTTTGGGTATTTGCCCTCTTCCGGCATGAGGGAAGGAATAATCACCTCCTCCTTGCTGATGTATAATGCCACTTCAAATTTTTGGAGCAGCTGGAGACAGTTATCAGTGAGCAACTTCTCTTGTTGCAAGAACATGTAAAGATCAGATATTTGTATTCTTCCTGGTAGAAAAGAAAACAGTCTTTCTAGACACTGAACTATTGTGTGTACCTTTAACCATTTTAACATTCTCAGCAGCTGAGGGGACTAATTAGTTTGGCCATTAATTTTGCTAGCCACTGGGGATCCAAGAAATAGAGACTTCTCAAATTGTAATCGTCAAAATGAAGCAAAGTACCTATGTATAATAAAGTAATAAAACATTATTAATAACAACATTTTCTCTATTACCTTGAAGTGTAAGATAATGAACTGCTTCATTAAGTTCTTCTTCATCATCAAAGAGTTTGTTGAAAATGATGTTTGAAACTCTGTAGACTGAAGAACAGGAGGTTTACCTTGTCTTGTAGATCTTTAACTACTTCTGAGACTTTCTCTGAAGGGTCAGAAAACACTTTGGGATTTGTTGTTGAAGAAGAGCATGTGGACTGCTTTCATCCAGATCTTCTTTATATTCCACTAGATAATGTATCAAGTGACACACATGTGACTTGCATGTGACTTACATGTGACTCCATCAGCAGGACTGACACGAAGATGTACTGAGACATGATAAAATAAACTGACGTAATCGATCAATGTTGTTACTCTTAAGTTGAATGTGTTGACACAACTTACTGAAATACACCCCCACGATTTTAGGATATATTTTGCTATGGTATTTTTCTCACTACCAATTCTCAAGTCTTGTAGACTCAGTCTCAGCATACTTGATCCATATGTGTTCCTACAACTATTACAATACATCCAGATGCTCTAAAGCTATTGATGGTAAGAAATATGAGATAAGAAACTGGTACTAACCACAGGACATACCTGAACATTTCTCAGCCATGGTTCTAGTTCATTGACACCATCATCTCCATCGAGAGGCGGAATACTGCAAGATAGAGTGCACGTCGAGAATAGAAACATTGGTGAGTAACTTGGTAGACCTCCTGACCAGCAAAGTCCCATGCCAAAAATTGAACAGGCTGACGATTTGGTTGAAAAGCAAATATCGAAACCTTTCCTCCATGACAAGCCCACTTTCAATATCAATTCCCTTAGTACATTCTGTTTCACCAGGTTGTCGTTTCTGAAGTCGCCGCAGAAGACTTGTCTTTCCACGACGACCACACCCAATAAAGAATAGTTTCATTGTACGATAAGGAACAAGACCTGTAACATAATAAACAATGATATAGGATGTTCCCTCAAAGTAGAGACTTACTCTTTAAGTTTAGATCTCATATAAGTCAGTAGCTGTCCAGTATGTAATTTTACATGATATTCTGGAGGAGGCTCGATTAAATTGGCAAGTTATCAATTCTAATTTCTGTTAATCTGCGGAGAGTTTTTCAGGAGAGCAAACTGAAGTGGTAGTTTTTCCAGTTGAGGGTTTTTACTAAGTCTAATCCATTGGAGTTGTCTCTGGTGGCCAATGTTAGGATTAAAAGTCCCTCAAGACAATTTTGTGTTAAATCTAAACCTTTAAAGAAGGATATAGAAGATCAAGTCCACTACACTTTTGTCTAAATGCGAATCTCATCCATAGTTGGGTCTTGTGTGGTTTGTTTTAATGAACACTTGATGAGTTGGAACCTCTTAAAGTGATTTCCTGACAGCTGAGCTGTCTGCAAGTACTGGAGAGAAAAGTGAGATCGATGCATGCAGACATTGGTCGTACAGTCATGGTAACATCTTCTCTGTATGCTCTTAAGCTGATGATCTGTTAAAGTGTTCCAAAATGTTGAAGTTCACATTGCTTAGCGATCAATTTACGCAGTGAACAAGGTATAAAATGTATGTCAATGGATTGTATATGATTATTAGAGATATCTAATTCAATAAGATTTGGTACAAGGCAAGGAAGACCCTGTGGAAAGAGGCTAAAATTGTTATTGGACAAATTAGACGTGTAAGTCTAGAGTAGTCACACGTTTCAAATATCCATACTGGCATCTGGTAGCTCTTGTTCCAGCTTATCTATCGACCTGTTGTATACGAAACTTGTCCTGCGTTTTAGTAGCACTTTCAAGGTCTCCTGTAAGGTAGCTCGAGTGTATCTAGTGGGTTAGCCATCATAAAAACATCAGAGGCTACATTCTAATGGTAAGATTAGCTTCACACAATTCATCTTCTTCACAGCATGGCAGAACAGTTAGTTGGTTGTTGCTAACATCCAACTCTTGTATAGACTCACATTGCCAAGTAATAGGAGGAAGACTTTATAAGTAAATTATGAGAAAGATTTTAGTTTAGTGATGTTAGGAAGGCAAAAAAGAATTTCAAAGTCGTTTAAAACGTTAGTTTATTGCGTGATAAATTAATTTCTGTCAGTGAAGGGCTGAGGTCCTTAGTTACCAAGGGATCTTTAGATTTTTAACGTTTTAAATTGTTGTTGTCAACATTGAGTTTTTGTAGAGATGGTAGAAGCCATAGACACGATGGAAGGTAAGTCAACTTGTTATGAGACAATGACAAAAAGAAAGTTCACAACAATTCCAAAGACCATCAGTAGTCTCCAGAACCCTCGGAAGATAAATTTCTGAAATCTATGTCAGACTTGTCAGTAAATACTGAAGATTATTATAAGATATATTAATGGTCTGTTAACATTAGGCAAATTAAAAAAGCTCTAGAGGGACTGTTTTTAGGTTGTTCTTCTGCAGAAAGACACTAACAATATTCGTGTAATCCACTTGGTGAATGTAATGGGGTGACACATAAGGCTATGCATTTGATCGAGGTCAAAAGAATAAAATGGTGATGTTGGAGTCAAACCATTTTCCATCTATTGCTCGAAGGTGTTTTTCATTCCAATGTAGCTGACATAATGATATTGAGCGTGTGTCACATAACTTGCTATAATGATCATTATTAGAGGTATCGTGCTTTAACTGGCATTGCTTGGACAAGATGAGCTGAATGAAATTAGGTCTTTGAACAAGGTCTAAATCTGGCATGCCAAACCATTTTGTCCATAGCACCCATGATTTTATTAACATCTCAATGATTTCCTTCTTACAAACACACACGCCTCAGCCAAAGGAGTGATAAGAATGTTACTAAATGCAATAGAATCTGTGGTTTTTTATCTAAAACCTCTAGTAATCCTTTGGGTGACTGATAGACACCCATAGCTACAGTTGTAGAAGAAATAGGATGTATTAATAAGCTATGTATGGAAATGTGATAACCTGTGCTACAAGAGATGTGTTTCTGTGAGAAGATGTGACACAGGAGTCAAAGGCATAACAGTAGGCTCTGGTTTCGTGATGCCAATCTCTGCATCAAATCATCTGAAATATATGAATTAATGAAACTGGGGTGTCTGAAAGTGGAGGAGAGACTTTTCTATCTTCACACTCCTCTTTCAGGACCTCTTTGAGTCCTGTGGAGATATAGTCATCATGGATCTTTTTGACTCAATTATTTTTTTGAAGACATTTTTGAGCTCGACTAGAAGGCTTGGCTTCAACATTTACCTTGAGTTCATACTCATATAACAACAACTCAACAAGCTCTTTAGCAAATTTTGGAGCTCCATAGCTGCATGAAGTGGAGTTTCTTCTTGTCTCTGTCTCAGCATTAAGATCAATTTTTATCATGATGTTTGCCTCTAAACTTAAAGTAGTCTTTCACTACCTCAAGTTGACCGTGATAGCAGGCATTAAAACAGTGGAGTGCGTCCAATCTTGTCTGCCTGGTTCAAATCTTGTTTGTACCTACACTTTTTCATAAAGGTCTTGTATAGCATCTAATATCGTTGGACCATGCCTTGTCACACCACGGGAACAACTCACATGAAGAGGAGAGAGACATTTTGTTTGTTGCAAACAAAACACTAGCTGAGGTGAGTGCATCAGGAGGAGATCTGCCATCTCTACATTACCATGACGACAGGCAGCAATGAGGGGGGTGTCTCCATTACCAAGGGTTGCTGAGTGGTTGATTAGTGATTGTTCTAATAAAAACTAACTACAGCAACCAATTGTTTATCTATGGCTATATAGGCAAAAAAAAATTTACATATACATAATATTCATATGCATTTACTGATTTAACAAAGTCTGCTGATGCCAATCTGTCCAGCGAGTACCTAAATCTTTCTCCATTGGAGTAAGAGCAGGTACTTATTGACAAAAGATATCCAAGTCAGTGGTATCATGGTTGAGAAGTGCATGTAATTCTAAGATGATCAAAATGTATTAGAAAAGGAGAGATATAGTATTGCTTACCCATTACATGTTGAAGTGTTCTTCATTTCTTTCAGGTTCTTTTACTTTTGCTAAAATGGATGGATGGATATTAACAGAATTAAACTAATTCCTTACCAATAGTGTGCATGAATGCTTCCTGACAATTTACTTTTCCTCTTGCCAAGTCTATAGGTGTCACTCTATGAGCATTTTATAACTTTAATCTGAGCACCATGTGTTATAAGTATTTGAATACATTTAGCATATCCTTGAAGGGCAGCCAAATGAAGAGGAGTCTAAAAATGAGAAAAAGCCAATATCAGAACAATAATTGCATGAAACATTGTCCCTCACTTGACAAAGATCAGACAATGATGACTTCTTTGTTCGGATCCCCTGTTTTCAATAAGACATTAATCCACATGGGGTTACTATCTGAGATCTAACCTCCATTAGCTAACAATACTTCTAAGTATTAGGTAGACCTTTGTCAGCTGCAATATGGACTAAAGTCCTACCATTATATCTCTGTATTGGATAGTTGATTACTTTCTCTAGACATGCTTGTTTCGAGCATAGTGAATGTAACGATCAAAAACTTCTCTTCTGTTCGTCTGATGGATCATGTCGAAAGCAAGGCTCCTAACTTTTCAGCTAGTCGCTTTACGTCTTCCATTTCCACTACATTGTAGTTAGCAACAGCCGGAGGAACAAATATTCATAGCGAGCGTGATCTTTTCATTAATTATTATATGACATTTTAATGAATAATAAACAGTAAATAAAATATGATTATTGTGATTTCTGAGAGCTGTGATGGACTCAAGTCTTCCTTAGGATTAACAAATCTAGGAAACACCTGCTTGCAAATGGAAGTCTTCAGGCAATCCTTCATATTCTTCTCCTACAAGAATATATAAATAAACATGAATAATGCAGTATGAATTGTTATTGTCAATATCATATATATAATGTAACTGTTAGCTACATTATACTGAATAGCTTGATACAAAAAAAACAAAAAAAAATCTCTGCTGCAGGAGGGGGTAAGATGATCCAGCCAACAGAGATATACCCATCACCTGAACAGTAATTGACAAACTAATATGAAGCAAATTACATATTTTATAGAATTCATTCCATACTGGTCTCCAGGTGATAGGAAGGATGCTCATGAGTTTCTTACTCAAGTTTCTTCAAATTGAAGAGAGGTATTTACAGTCAATTTGTGCTTTGGATCAATTTATCATACATGACACCAGTGCACACAAATTATTACTACTACTACTAGTAAGAACTATAATAACTACTACTACTAAGAACACATAATTACACATAAAAGGTATATTTAACATAATACCCATTAAATGTCTAAAATGATGGATTGTCCGATCTTCTGAAAGTAACCAATCAGATCTCACAAGTAGCTGTATAGGTATGACATAAAACATACTATTATGTATTGATAATAGAATTGTATATATCATGTAAGGAGCTAACATAGAAGATACAATCAAAAAATTCATTCCAAAAGGTGGATGTTACATGAAAAGATGGGGTACTATGTCCAAGGTGAAAAATGCATTTTCAAAAACTAGTCTAATATAAATCATGTTCCATTACCAAAAAATAAATGCAACAAACAAACGTCAAACAACAGTAAAACAAGATCTGCATTCGTTGCCATTATTTTGATACTTCAATTATGAAGTATACTCTTCTCATTGTTTGACAATAATTATATGAAAGAGCCAATATACATTGGGAAGAATGGCCAAGCAACAAAAGTGTAGATCACTAGTACCTTCTTCTGAACAATTACATCTTTGTGATACACAGGTGTTTTAAAGCAAATTTACAAAGATTATAAGTTATAACATATACAATTTAGGGAGCTACAGTTATGTTCAACCTTGTGGCAAATGAAATAGAGCACAGTGGACCATATTCTACACAAGCTCAGTATGTTTCCTATATTTTAAACAACAAAATGGTGTACAAGATGTGATGACTCCTTGGTAAGCTTTACAAGTGATGATACAACATGAAACCTACTTCAAGGTATACTACATGGATTCTTCATGAGATATTGCAAAAGAAGGCCTATCTGCTGATATACCAAAGAAATGTTTGAGGTTGCCTGAATTCAACCACATTAACCTATATTATATACACCTTTATGTCAAATTTTTAGAGTTCTATAGGACAGTCGCCTAAATTGTTTTATGGTTCAAATCAGCTCTTTTCGACCAACTTCTAGGAATTTATCACCAGAGTCATCACCCTTTATTCAAGAGAGAAGCACGCTTGCGCCACAGTTACTAATGTGCACAAGAACTAAACCACAGAAACTCGTAGCAGCAAGGTCACATGTATGTGGTATAATTAACAAACAACTATACCAATGGATGGGTGTTAAGAATGTCATTTAAAATTGCATGAAATAATAATCTCTAGTAAACTTGTCTCACAAGAACCAATTGATTACAAAAAGGTATAAATATGTTGACTCCTTTTCATGTCCGACTTAATATTCATGTGCATCTTAATATGCAAATATCTAATCATATATATCATGGCTTTGTCCCATACAAAGAAGACAGCATTCATTCAATGTGTGTATACAACATACAACATTCACAAAAATGGACTCAATACCCAGCAATAAGAATAAATTGTACTAAAAATAACAACAATGGTCTGTATTGCTGGCAAGAAGACACACCCACATCAAAACAACTAAACGATAGTATTATCTCTCCAACTCACTTGACACACTTGAATATCCATATTTTCGTTTTGTACATTCAAAGTCCCTCAATAGCCTCCATCGGCCTTATTAGACGGGTTCCTGGTGACACTATATTTCTAAGTCTGAATCTTGAGTATATTGTCCAAGTAATATCTTCAAATACTTATATTTTTTTAGCATTATTTCCTTAACCATAGCACAAATATTACAGTAGGTTGTTCCACAAATAAAAGAGATTATTAAGGCAACACAAATCATTAGTACACCCACTATTACTTGCTCACCTTGGCCAATGATAATAACCCAAATAGCTCAAATATCAAACATGAAAATCGCAATGATCTATTCATTAATGGATACTAACCTCAGTTGATTTGCATTATCGTTTGCGTGTGTGCAGTCTACTTTAGTAGTACTTTCTCTCACTGGGTTTCCCACTATAAGGAAGAAACTGTCCCTACTCTGTGTGCTCACCTTAATTCTTGTGTTTCATCATAGTTCCTACTATGTATTATTAATACCATAGCGCGAGAACCTAGTATCCACATAAACTTCCTGACTATGTGTTGTCTCTGTAAGTGAAAGAATTTTCATGTTGGAGCAGAAGAATACTGCTTTTCATTGAATAGGAGACATAGGGGTTGCTTATAAGGTTGGTGCTTGTATTTAGCGTCCAGCTTAGACCAGTTTTTAACACTAGTCATTTCCTTTTAAAACAATATATAATATTAACAGAAGACCAGTCTTATCCTGCAAAGTTTGTTTTGTATTCCTTATATAATCAATTTTGTACTACATAGTATATTAAGATTTGGTAGCCAACAGCCTCTCAATAGCTAACTTGGCGCGTAACCTATCACAGCCAATACATTAAGACAATACATTCAAACTACAGCACATAATAGTGTTCCCAGACTCCTCAATTGTTCCTGGAGGCGCTTGGGTGAGCAAATACCACTACGCCTAATGTCTCTCATTCTGCAGTATTGTCCAGTCCATATAATGAATGTAGCATACTTGAAAAACTCCTATGACTTATTGTACTATGAACTATAACTCAAACTTAAATGCAATTCTTCGAATAATTGTCAATACTAAATTACTAGTCCTAATAAACAGCCTACATGTACGAGAATATGATGGTTCACATTAAATGATAATAAGTTTACTAACCGTGTTCGCAACTTAGCCTTGATTCAAGTTGACTACCCAGGCATATAAGGTACTCATTCTAGTCCTTCACTTAAACTCACTTAAACCCTAGCCTCATCATTGCTAAGAGTAATAGAACTCATAAACTCCAAAGATATTTTATGAATAATCAATAAGTTTCGCAGTTTTCTTTTTTTGTCATGGTGATACAATCATAGGGAGGACTTTCCTATAAGTGCTCAAATGCTACTGCCAATTCCCAATAGAGTGAGATTCAGTAATACTGTACAGGACAGCCAGAGCTATGTAAAAACTTAGTGAAAGGTAATAATTTATGATATATGACTACATGTTTGTTTATGATCCTATGTTTTATATTCAGAGCTATCTGGATGTACTGATATAGGACGTTCTGTCAATTTGGCAAGTGGATAAACAAACTATTACACTGCTATATTACTATTTTTAATGCATGAAGATGGAGTCAAAGATATCATCAATTAGAACAGCTTGAGGCTATCATTTTTCTTATGTGTACTAGCCAATGTATCACATACATTTACTGTCAAAAGTGTGACATGATAGATACATAATTTAACTCCTACCACATGTGCAAGGTCATTACTAAAACCAGAATGGAATGAGTTCATAATAGTTCAGTTTTCTGGTTACTAAAGCGTGTTTTGGAATACATCTGTTCTAAATTCTCATAACATAATACCTTTATTATATTTATACTTCAGTAATAGAATTCTTTATTATGTATTCATAAAGAATTCTATTAATGTAAATGTAACTATAATTCTTTATTAATGTAACTTTTGATCAATTACATGATTAGTGTCATGATTTTATTAATTACGGTAAGAGACAAAGTTTTTTCTTTTGCCTCTAAAGAGAAAAACTTGGAAACGTTCGAAAATCCTAATAGATAAAATGTGCATAAAGACACTCTATTTGGGAACAAAAAGAATACTTTTTATACTACTTGTAAATAATCAAATATATCACTTTATTTATTGCTTTTTACAAGTAGGCATTACAAACTATCTAGATATTTACACATATCATTACAATTTAGTACAGAACTTTTTGTTACAAACAGACCTTTCTGCCTTTTATTAACTGGAATGGAAGAACATCCATTCTGCTCCATGTTCAGTTTTAGCAAAATGACCAAATTTATAATTTTGGCTAATGTGCTAAAGTCATCAATTCCTATTATACAAGGTTATGTATAGGTGAGCTGTTATACTACAATACATGTAGTTTTGGGGTCTGATTGGGTTTGTGGTGATCATGACTTGAAAGAAAATCAATTCTCACTAATGACATCTTACTATAATTTTTTTCCTAGCCAGATCATCTTGAAAGAGTCAAAAAAGTATGCAGAACCCTAGAATGTACTGACCCTCCAGCTTGTCTGTCTTCTAGTGGGGATTACAGCAAATGAAGAATCTACTACCCACAACTTTACAATGGTGTCTAGAAAATGGATTGGAATTAGTTGTTTGGAGATTGAAATCATCCACTCATCACTAGTGAAGAAGATGACAATGATGGTAAGTTACTAAGTTACAACCACAGTTGGTATTAATATTGTGTAACTAGTATTAGATAATAGTGAGGATGATGATACCATAATATCACAAGCTCTCAGGCTCAATGTGGCCATAATTCCAACACAAGCTACCCTAATGCTCACATGGGCACAGCCACATATGACAACTACACCAGGATACAATGGTAGTCTACTACAATCTCTTTAAAATCTTTCCCATATAAACATTTCCTCAGCAAAGCTAATTCTTCCTCTGATACTGATCTAACTAATAAAGTACCAAATCCTTTACTTTCGTGGTAAATTTTCAAACCAATCAATAACTATTTGCCTGTGTACTTCTTTAACCAGATACCTTCTTCCTAATGGAACTCTTGTCAAATAAAGACTTGGGTGGCTGTCCTGGAGATGGAGAGCTTTGAAGAATTGATTTGAACGTTTTGTCAGATATGAAAGTTGGTATAATGCTTGTTTAGTGCAATTCTTTTTTCATGACATTACCCACCTAGCCCATGCAGAGAGTTTACCTCCTAATAAGAAGAAAGCTTATGGCTGAAAAGGGACATTCCTGTTGATATCAGAACCTCCATAACAATCTGTTGTAGGTAGTAATGTCATTTGTGGAAAGCTATTGGTGGAGATGAGGAAGAGATCAATCTGGCACATGCAGTAACTGAAGAACCGAATTAACTACATATATATTTATTAGAACAATCTGTATTTTTTTGAACAAGGTGTTATATGATCATGAAAGAAAACAAAACAACCCATGCACATTGCATAAATTATTATAATTATAAATTAAATACCTACTATATTTTTGTATTACCTACCTGTGCGATCCAAACCCTATCAGATACACTTCTGTCCAAGTTACTATAAATTCCCACAGCAAAGCAGAACTATTGACAACACTGACACGCCCATATCCATAACTCATTTCTAAATGTTCTGACCATGGAACATCATATTAGTGTGGCAAGTCTATATCACTCCAGCAGACACCGACAACAATATGTATAGTACCTGATGGAGTACACCTACTTCTGTAAACACACTCGACAAGTACGTTCATAGCTATGGGAATTGTCCCATAAAGCAAGGCCAACATTATATTTGTGTAGTAATTCCTCAAAGTTCTATTTTGCATATGAAGTTGCAACTCTCTGATTTGCAGCATTCTTTCACACTGACATACATTGGACCGATGGCCAACTAAATCAACCAGAGTCCACTTGACGATCAACGATGACAGATCTTTTTCTAGCCATTGGTATTGTTTGCTGCCATAAAGTAACAGTTATGTTCAGTACTCATTCCATCATACTGAAATGAATCAAAACCATAGTCAAAACTATACCACCATATTTATTTCCATTGTCTGGCATGCTGGAATCGATAAATACTGGAAACACCACACTCGCCTCCAGAGTCATGACCTGAAACTTATCCCAGCAGGATGATGCCCATTTCCCTTATCACCACTTGGATCTTTCTTACTTATCTCCATATGATCTTGTTCATGGATTACCATACCAATCATGTATGGTAACCCGAATTGCACAGTATTCCATTAGTTGCATCCATTGTTCCCAAATATAGGCATAACCTACAGCATATGAAAGATCACCCTTATGAATAACAAAGTTAGCCCCCTTCCTTTAATTTCTTGCTTTCATCAGTTCAGCTGTTACTTCTGCTCCTGGAAAAATAGACACCCATGTCCACCATATGTAAAAACTTGAAAGACTTAATCACTACTACTACAGGCAGTGCTGAAGTGAACTTTTACAATGTTGCTGAAAATATTATCAGAACCATATTGATATAATATAAAGTGTTTGGTTTTAAATCATCAGAAGGACATCATGAAGATAGCCCGGATCTCTAAAGTATGCAGTATTTATTTGCTGGCTCACCACACATATCTGAAGCTTTATAAGTAGTCCAATGGCCTAGCCTTATAATCTAATTCATTAGGAGACACTCCATAAAGTACAACAGGTGTAGAGTTACTACCAGATGTCCATTGTACACGCATTTGCTTAGAGTTGCCAGTCAAAGCAAGATGACCTTGTAATGGGGTCTTAGCTCCCACCTCTAAATTTGATAGCATTACTTCTAGCTAATAGTCGAGTATGTGTGTCCATTACTGTAATACACGAAACTCACAATCCACCCTCAAGTTATAAATTCTAAAGTTAATTTCACCATATCCTTCATGAGCTGTAGATGTTTTCCTTCACTAACCAGTAATCTAAATACTGTTCACATCTGCATCATGTGGACAAAATAAAGCAATCCAATCAAATGGTCCGTAGACACAGGAGCACCTTCCCAGGTCACTGTTACTATATCTCCATTGTCAACAAGACTTGGTGATACAGTTAACTCAACTGAAGATGTTTTGTTAAATCTTGAACTTTGCAACAACAATACATAGGATGGATCATTTGCATCTACAAACTCTCCTGAAGGTAGTTTTTTGTGAAAAACTAGACACCACTATGGGTAGATAAGGATCATTTGGTTGGGATGAGAACTATCTGGTAATACATGTTGAAAGAAAGGAGGATGACACCAAAATAAGAAGAGACATAAAACATAACAACACAAAAATGCAAACAACTTCGGAGTTTTACGCATTTTTGTCCACGTGATGTTATATAGCTTATAGTCTAGCACATAGAGGCAGCAGTGACAGTGACAGTCTGTAATCACATAAAGGTAATAGACCTACATGTGCATACAGATAAAGTGGCAGGTAAGACCAATGTTTCTTTTTCTTCCAAGAGAGACCTTAGAAACTTGGAAACACCTATTTGATAAATCTACCTAAGGACCTAATGATAGTTGGTACTTGGAAGTGAAAGCAAACAGTTTTTGATCTTATTTATAATTAATAAAGTATTTCACTTACTCAATTTTTAGACTAAATAAGACATTACTAACTACATACATAATTACCACAAATTGATAGAATTCACTCTATTGTGAACAGAACATGTTCTGGCTTTTAATAACTGAAATGTAAAGGAAGATTTCATTCCATGGATTCCATTTCAGGTTTTAGGAATAACCAAATTTACAGTTTAGGCTGACACAAGAAAACCTGTACAAAAATCATCATCAATTCTATTATATAAGAGTTACATAAGTTTAGGATTTGGGGGATGATCATGACTTAATTTGAAATCAATTTCTCATACTATAATAATGTTAAATGATATTTTACTATAACTTTTTCCCAGCCAGATCATCTTAAAGAGTCTGAAAAGTATGGCAGAACCAAGAATGTACTGACCCTTCAGCTGTCTGTCTTCTAGTGAGGATTTACAGCACATGAAGAATCTACTGACCATACACTTTACAATATTGGTGTCTAGAAATTGATTTAATTAGTTGTTTGGAGATCAAAGTCATCAAACTCATCACTTAGTGAAGATGACAATGATATAACACAGTTTTATTTATATTGTGTACTAGTATTAGATAATAGTGAGGATGATGAAGGTATTGAGCCTGCAATAAAGGTGACATTTATTTTATATCCATTTCTCAGTAATGGTGTAACACAGAAGTAGGCAACAGATTTCCCTATTAAAGAGAAAGCAACAGATGCTCTACCGTCTTTGCAGTGCAAACATAAGAAGGTAATAGACTACATTGTGCATACAGATTAAAGTGGCAGGTAAGACCAATGTTTCTTTTTCTTCCAAAGAGAGACCTTAGAAACTTGGAAACACCTATTTGATAATCTACTCCATCTACTTCCATTTCAGGTTTTAGGAATAACCAAATTTACAGTTTAGGCTGATACAAGAAACCTGTACAAAATCATCATCAATTCTATTATACAAGAGTTACATAAATATAGGAGAGTTTTATACATTCATATATGTAGGTTTTAGGATTTGGGATTCTGATTGAGTTTGGGGATGATCATGACTTTTTAATTTGAAATCAATTCTCATTACTTTAATAATGTTAACAATGTTAAATGACATTTTACTATAACTTTTTCCTAGCCAGATCATATTGAAGAGTATGAAAAGTATGGCAGAACCAAGAATATACTGACCCTCCAACTGTCTGTCTTATAGTGCGAATTAGAATTATAGCAAAAAAAGAATATACTGACCACATACTTTACAATGGTTCCTATATTAGTTGTTTGGAGATCAAAGTCATCAAACTCTCCTTAGCGAAGATGACAATGATAGTAAACTACAACACAGTTTGTATTAATATTATGTACTAGTATTAGATAATAGTGAGGATGATGAAGGTATACAAGAATATTACAAGCTCTTCAGGCTCACTTGTGGCCTAATATGACAATGAAGGACAAGGTAGTCTACTACAATTTTTTAAAGATACTTTCCCATATAACATTTCCTCACCAAAGCCAATTCTTCTCTGATACTGATCTGACTAGTGAAGTACCAAATACTTTACTTTGTAAGTAAATTATTCAAAGCAATCATAACTATTTGTCCTTTAACAGATGACCCTCTCCATAAAGAAATCTTGTCAAAAAAAGACTTGGGTGATCCAGAAGAATTATTTGAATGCTTTGCAGATATAAAAGGTACAATGGTTTGTTTAGTACAATCCTTTTCATGACATTGTCATTAGCCTATGCAGAGAGTTTATCTCTGAAGAAAGAAAGAAAAGCTTATGCTGAAAGGTACATTCACATCAAAGCAAATTGATATCAAAATTTCCATATAACGTCTTGTAAGTAGTAATGTCATTTCAGAAGCTATTGATGGAGATGTGGAAGAGATCAATCTGGACAGCAGTAATTAAGAAGATTAACTACATATATATTTATAATTATTAGAACAATTGTAATTTTTTTGAACAAATCACTTGATCCATAAGGTCTTTTATATGATCATGAAAGAAAAAAAGAACCATGCACATTGCATAAATTACTATAATTATAAATTAAATACCTACTATATTGTATTACCTACCTGTGGATCCAAACACTATCAGATACACTTCTGTCCAAGTTACGTATAAATTCCCACAGCAAAGCAGAACTATTGACAACACTGACACGCCCATATCCATAACTCATTTCTAAATGTTCTGACCATGGAACATCATATTGTGGTGCAGAGTCTATATCAGCACCAGCAGAACCGATAACAATATGTATAAGTACCTGATGGAGTACACCTACTTCTGTAAACACGACAAGTACGTTCATAGCTATGGTAATGTCCCCATAAAGCAAGGTCAACATTATATTTGTGTAGTAATTCCTCAAAGGCTATTTGCATATGAAGTGCAACTCTATGATCTGCAGCATATTTCTCACTTGTATACATTGGACGATGGCCAACTAAAATCAACCAGGAGTCACTTGACGATCAACAGATGACAGATCTTTTTCTAGCCATTGGTATTGTTTGCTGCCATAAGTAAAGTTATGTTCAGTACTCATCATAGTGAAATGAATCAAACCATAGTCAAAAACTATACCACCATATTTTATTTCCATTGTCTGGCATGTGGAATCGATAAAATACTGGAACACCACACTCACCTCCAGAGTCATGATTGAAATTACCCCAAGCAGGATGATAGCCATTTCCCTTATCACCACTTGGATCTTTCTTACTTACCTCAATATGATCTTGTTCATGATTACCAATACCAATCATGTATGGTATACGAATTGCACAGTATTCTATTAAGTGCATCCATTGTTCCCAAATATAGGCATGACCTAGAGCATATGAAAGATCACCCTGATGAATGACAAAGTTAGCCCCTTCATTAATTTCTTGCTTCATCAGTTCAGCTGTTACTTCTGCTCCTGGAAAACCAACCCATGTCACCATATGTAACAAACTTGAAAGACTTGTCACTACAACGGCAGTGCTGAAGTGAACTTTTCAATGTTGCTGAAAATATTATCAGAACCATATTGAAAATAATATAAAGTGTTTGGTTTTTAATCAGTCAGAAGGACATCATGAAGATAGCCTGGATCTATAAAGTATGGCAGTATTATTTGCTGGCTCACCACACATATCTGAAGCTTTATAAGTAGTCCAATGGCCAGTAGCCTTATAATCTAATTCATTAGGGGGACACTCCATAAAGTACACAGGTGTAGAGTTACTACCTGATGTCCATTGTACACGCATTTGCTTAGAGTTGCCAGTCAAAGCAAGATGACCTTGTAATGGAGTCTTAGCTCCACCTCTAAATTTGATAGCATTACTTTCTAGCCAATAGTTGAGTATGTGTGTCATCACTGTAATAACGAAACTCACAATCCACCCTCAAATTGTAAATTCTAAAGTTAATTTCACCATATCTTTCATGAGCTGTAGATGTTTCCTTCACTAACCAGTAATCTAAATAACTGTTCACATCTGCATCATGTGGACCAAATAAAAGCAATCCAATCAATGGTCTCTTAGACACAGGAGCACCCTCCCAGGTCACTGTTACTAATCTCCATTGTCAACAAGACTTGGTGATACAGTTAACTCAACTGAAGATGTTTTTGTTAAATCTTGAACTTTGCCAACAACAATACGATAGGATGGATCATTTGCATCTACAAACTCTCCTGAAGGTAGTTTTTTGTGAAAATAAGACACCACTATGGGTAGATAAGGATCATTTTATTGTGATGAGGACTATCTGATAATACATGTTGAAAGAAAGAAGGATGACACCAAAAGTAAGAAGAGACATAAACATGATAACACAAAAACAAACAACTTTGGAATAGTACGCATTTTACCGCTTATTAGCTTTTGGTCTACTAGTTTGGCGTGGTCAGTCAGTGTAGGGGGCTGACATGGTTGACCGCGCCAGTCAACCTGGAAGATCACGTTTGTTTGCACGTGTTTGGAAAGTGGGCGTTAAGGGTAATTGCTGAAGGTAGGGTTGAAGTGGGCGTGACAACACGTAGTCAAAATGGCGGAGAAGGAAGAACATCCAGATACAAAGATAACCCTTAATATCAAGTCGACTAAACAGAAACTAGACATTGAGATACAGCCTTCACAAACTGTAAAAGAAGTAAGTGCTAAAAGTGACCCCAGCATTTATTTTAACATAGAAGATTTGTTAATACATGTTTACACGTTTTGAGTATGTCCCTCTAAAGATAAAAAGGCAAAGAACAAATGACCTAAGCCAGATGTCTCATGATTACTTGGCCACTTTTATTATAACAATGATGTGTCTAGATAGTAATAGAATTTTCACATTTAAGAATGATGTTCCTTGTCAACTATCATAGACACTGTTAAGACAAATTGGCTCTGTTTTCCTTAAAATTTATTGCCATATGACAAACATCTTTAACAAAGACATCATGAAAATCCTATACTTCTTTATGTAGTTGAAGGATAATTTGAAGGAGAAACTACAAGATGGTATTACAGGAGAGCTATGCTTAATATTTGCTGGCAAAATTTTAAAAGATGAAGACACACTGAATCTCATAGTAAACTGAATACAATTATAACAGTTTAGTATTCATTTATACTATAGATATAACCAAATCTGGACTTACTATCCATCTTGTTTGCGACCTCAAAGAGTATGTAAATAAATATTATTAGCTATATTACAGTCTTTATATAGGCTACTTCTACAACAACAGCTGCTACTGGGGAGGGACAGGTACTACATCTTCACCACAGGTTAGCTAGATACGTTATCCATAATATGTTTTAGTAGAAAGTCAGTATTCCTCTAGTAAAGGATAGTATGCCATTGTAATGGTCCCAATGTTAATTAATCTAGTCATAACTGATAATAAACTATGCTAGTGTGTAAAAAACATATTTTTTATATTTATTACATAATTCTACTTACTACTGTTAATAGCATCTCTTCCCCGGCAACATCTACTACTTCTAGTGGTGCACCAGCACCACCAGCACCACCACCTCCTATTAATCCATTGGTATGATGGGTGGACCAATGTCGTGTAAGTACTTTAATAAAAGATTATATTGCCTCTATTTTTATTGTACAATGAGAGTGATTAGTTAGACCTAACCTCCTAATTGAGTTTGTTTAACTCTCATGAAAGTACTCTAATAAGACTATAATTAAAATTCTATTTGTATCAATTAATTATTATTACATTGCCATAATTGTTATATTATTTATCTCTAGCTGGTGACATGCAGAGTCAGATGCAACAGGTATGTGATCACACTAGTTGTGAGTATTATTATATCTCTCCTTAATATTATATAGTTAATGAGTAATCCCGAAATGATGAGACAAATTATGGAGTCCACCTCTAATGCAGGTCAGTCTATACCGTTGTTTCATTGCTTGTATTGATATATAATTATGGTTGTTAATTTTAGGGTATTCTCTCTAATCCCGATGCACTGCAGTCTCTGTTGACTTCAAATCCTCAAATACAACAGTTAATGGAGGTATGTAGCATGTCAGTTCATTTTTGAGTACATGCTGATATTAATTAATACAATGACAGAATACAATTAAACAGAAAAAAGAATTAAATGATGTGAAATATATATAGGGAAAGTCGTGTACACTATATGATGTATGGGAGGAGCATGCTATACAAAGTATTCTTTACAAAACAGAGTCAATATGTTCTATAGAACTTGTAATGTTTTGATGTCCTCAGAGTCTTATAATATAGCATACGTGAAGTAGATAGAAGTAAAAATAAGAATGTGACTTTCTACACACACCATATATATATATCACATTAGTTAAAACAGGAATCCCTATATTCTGTTTTTTCTTATTCTATACTTTTGATAATACATATTGTTACTTTTAGTAGAAAGAATGACAACTGTTATACAATATATGTATATTGTATTAGGTGTCCCTTTGTCCAATAATTGTGATAATTTAGTATATGTGGTCATTTTTATTAATAGAGCGTAATCCTGAGCTGTCTCATATCCTTCATAATCCTGATCTGATGAGACAAGCTATGGAGATGGCATCCAACCAGTCAGCTATGAGAGAGATGATGCGATCACAAGATAGGCAACTATCAAATATTGAGGTGATACTATGCTATATTAGGTAATATATATATATATATATATATATAATATATATATATCAGGGTTTCATTTAGAAAAATTGGACAATGGGGGGGGGGCAAATAATACATTGAGAAAATTTAGGGGGTGAAGGGGACTATGCATGACAGCACGTCCTCTAGGGGGTCTGAGGCATTTCCTCAGAAATTTCTGAATTTTAGACCCTCTGAGATCACTTCTGGCACATTTTCAGACAATTTGTGGTTTTTCAAATGACATGATAAGATGACCATATTTCTGTGCTGATAAGACACTTAACACCTATAGACCAAGTATAACTGGTGCTGATAAGGCATTTAGGAGTAATTTAACACCCATAGACCATTGGTGTTTAGGTTAAAAACTGTACATACTCCTTGTGTTTAGCCTATGGTTATCTTATGCTGTATATTCCTGTGTTGAATTTCAGTTCTGTATTCATTACATCAAATACCCCTTGAAAAAAAATGGCTAACCTAATTTCCAAGGGGGGCAAGACTCTAGCAAGGAGGGGCAAATGCCCTCCCCCATCCCCCTAAATGAAACCCTGTGTGTATATAATATATATGTAGTAATGTATGTATGTATTTATGTATGTAATGTATGTATGTATGTATGTAATGTATGTATGTATATGTATATGTCACTGTAGAGTCTACCAGGAGGATTTAATGCTTTGGCAAGGATGTATTCTGAAATCCAGGAACCAATGATGGATGCAGCACAAGAGTCTGTAAGTGTTACATAATGAATCATAATGTAACATGATGAAATTGAATGTAAATTACAATTTCATCATGTTATTAATTGTGATATAAATATATATTATATTGTCTACAGTTTTGTACACTCTACCTTGTTAATTGACTAACATTCTTACATACCCAACTACAAACTATCTATACTGTTTGTTTTTTGTTTAGCTTCAACAGCAGATACAAAGCAATCCATTTGCTGCTCTTTTCTCTGGTCAACAGAGTAAGTCTAGAATATTATGAGGTACATTACAATTAGTATTATCATGTATAGACACACCAGAACCAGGACCATCTGCTCCACAAGGCACAACAAACACTGCTCCTCTTCCTAATCCTTGGCAGCCATCTTCTGGAGGTCAAAAGTATGGGGTCTATTAGTTTGTACATATCAATAATTTCCTATAAACAGTTCTACTGGTGGTGCTAATAGAGGTACTCAACTAGTGGTGGTAGCGAGAGTAGTAATAACAGTGGAGAGGAGGAGGAGGAGGAGGACAGTCTGATTTTGGTTCTATGATGTCTCAAATGATGCAATCATTTCAAAGTAACCCTGAATTATTAGCTCAGATGACGCAATTAGGAGCTGGACTTGGGCAACAAGTTTGTCCTGCTAATTGTGTATTGTTTTAATATTGATATATAGGGTGGTGCGACTGGCCCTGGGTTATTACAAAATCCTGCTCATTGGGAAATGTACCAACGGAGTTATGCAGAACCCTCAAATGCGTCAGATGATGTTACAAATGATGCAAAATCCTCAAATGATGCAACAAATAATGCAATCAATGCCTGGAGCTCTCCCTGGCAATCCAGATAGACACAATTAGTAAGTACTAGCAAAGTTTATCATTTGATCATTTGACTTTCTTTTGTTATTTTTTAACAGATGCAGCAATCAGCCCAGCTAGTGAGTTTATGGTGGTATTGTTTCTTCCATCACTTTCTTTGGTTTATTTGATTTTAGGCTAATAACCCTCAGATGTTAGAATTAATGTCAAATCCTGAGCAATGCAGGGTATGATGCGTATGATGGAAGGATATTCACAGATGATGAATTCTTCTCCTGGAGCTACTAATCTATTAACTGGGTAAGAAATGGGATGATGTTTTGTGTTTGAAATTAACTTATACACAGAGGTGCTGGAACTAGTAACACTGAAGGAGGGGAGGAGACAACCCACCAATATTGCTCAACTACAACAAGCTATGCAGCAAATGTTGTCAGCTCAATCATCTTCCTCTAGAAATCAGACACCAGAGCAGCGTTACCAAATACAACTTCAACACTAGAAGGTATGGATTTCTAGAGAGAGCTGCCAACTTACAAGGTCAGTCTACTCAATTTATTATATATACTTTATTGTATGTGTTTTTATAACCTCTACTGAGCTTATGTTTCTCTCTTGTAGCTCTAATAGAATCAAATGGTGATATTAATGCTGCTATTGATAAGCTTTTAAATAGGCTATAGACTATAACAGTGGTTGTTTCTTTCTTTGTCAAGTAATTGTATTTTGTGTAAAGATTATTATTTGCATACTTTCAATGTGTGTTTCTTTTGTACACATTTTGCACACACTATTCATGTAATAAAAAGTGAATGAATTATTACTAGACAATCAAAAATAATATAAACAGAAAATCATTTATAAAAAAATATGAGTACCAATAAAAGGGGACCCAAAATATTATAATGTACAAATTTGGTCATGATTTTGTGGATGGTTTCATACAACAAACAGTCCACTGCTGTTACTGCCATTAATGTCTCTAGCTTACCTGATGATGTATTTCCCTTCAATGTTTGCATGATAGTCTTGCTCCTTCTTTCTTTCGAATACAAATCACAATTTCATGAAAGATTTCATCTACATTTAATCTAAGAGCTGCAGAACTTTCAAAAAATGGACAATTTGAAGTCCTCTGCTAATGCCTTGCCTCTTCAGTGCTAACCTACACATGTAAGAAAACCAACATAGCAAGCAGTGAAACTAAGAAAAATTTTTATTAAAATGTCCTTTAAATTATCAGAAACAAGACAATGTCAACTTGTGAACTCATCTAGTGTAAAAATTATTGGCAGTGTGTGCGCACGCGTATGTGTGTGGTGTGTGTGTGTGTGTGTGTGTGTGTGTGTGTGTGTGTGTGACTGTGTATCAGATTCTAGTCACCCTGTCTTCAAAAATGCAAAACATTAAAGTTTGGAGTCTCAGAATAACCATAGCAAGACTAATTAGACTATTAAATTACCTGAGACATCACAGTATCACTGTTCTACATTTACATACCTGTCTTCTGCTCTCTAAGTCACACTTGTTTCCAACTAAAACAATAGGAACTTTGTCATAATTCCTAACTCTGTTAACTGTGTCTCTATATCTTCGCATTTCCAAAAACTTCTTCTATCAATGACAGAATAGACAAGTAGGAATCCTTCACCTCCTCTCATGTATTGTTCCCTCATTGCTGTAAATCTATCCTACAATAACAACGTTGAAGCATTTATCAAACAACGAAAACATAGCAAAGAGGTGATTATTATTTTTCATAAAGGGGGAATAATAATAATAGTGTTAACATAAATTCTCTAAAATTCTAAAATATTTCCAAAATGTTAGATTTTAATAAATTGCCATATTTTAACCCACCAAATATCATTTTGGAAACAATTCACCAAATCAACCCAATATACAAAAGAATGGTAACAATTTGCCTAAATCACCCAATATACATACCTGTCTCATGAGTCAGCCCTCAGATGTGCTGACTACCTGTTATAACTTCCTTATTTGTCATTATGAGCTACTGATGTCTTTTATCAAAATGTGTAAGCAAAACAAAATACAATAAAAATGATTATGATTTTAGAGAATTTATGATAATAACTAGCTATTTGTAGTAAACTGACAAATGAATATACTTGATTTTAGGTTTACATAACTACCATATCAAATCTGATAAATAAACCTAGGAGATTTTATAAGGTTTCCAGTTATAAACCATCCAGGAACACTTATTACTATGTGTGTGTGTGTGTTATATGGTAGAAGTCAGTAAGTTATGCTCCTTGGTATGGTTTCTATAGCAATTATTAAACCTTGCATACTTGGTGCTCAGTTTGAAAAACTTTAATAGAAAACCTTTACCTCAGTGTATTATAACCCATACTGAAAGTGGATCTAGGGCTTAGACCTAAACTATCTAGATCTATTTTTAAATGAAGAGCTCTGTTTTGTTTGATTCAGTCACTATACCTCAAGTACTTACTTCCATACCTGTCCTGCAGTGTCCAGTATGTTAGGTACATCTAAAAATACATGTTTCTTTGTTGATTTGAGTTTGATCTGATATGCATCCTCTGCAGTGTCATAACAATACAAGGAAGATAATGTTAACAACTTCATTGTTGTTTTGCTAAATTAGAAATTTACACAACCACACAACTAAAGAAACCAATATATTATTAGTGTATAGTCACTGATCAGTCATATATTCATGTAGACAAAACAGCTAAATGTACACTGAATCAGCTCATTTTGCCTTAATAATGATGTTTTAAATCCCACACATAAAGTAAACGGCCATATATCTATATAATAAAAGCACACAAGTAATTGTGTAGGGTCATTAAATATTTTTAATATTCTATTGATATGCTAGGTACATGTGAAGTTAAGAGAACAAGATAATCTTTAGCTATAATATTAAATTACCCAGGTATAATCTATCCAAGGGTCAATCATTTGGTTTTTACATATTACTGACTAGATTGAACTTACCAATAGTTGGGTCATGAATCTTCTTGGCAATGGATGGCCTAACAAACTGTAGGTTAGTGCTCATGGGGAAAAATAATGATTATCTAGGCCTTCTGGTTTCAAATATAAGGAGTTATATTGTTATAATGTTTTGCTGTATTTGATAGTGATTGTTTCAATTGGGTGTATAAAAGATATAACCCTTCAACTAACAATATTAATTTATCCTCTAAGTGCTACCTGCTTCCTATAAAAAGTATTATTAGATTAAATAGACATTTGATTAACATTGGAATTCGCATACTTAAAAACTTAATTTGGTCACAGCTCATTAATTTAATATAGTAAAAAACTGAAAAGTGGATGGGATTCTTTCAAGACTTAGTTTAACTATAGGTCATGACACTTGATTGATAAAACTTTTTGTAAAAAAAATTATAATTGCTCAGGTGAGACCCAAGTGTAGTCTTGTTTGATACAAGGAACATCAAAAGTAGTAAACCATAGTCATTCATTAGTAAAATTAGAAAAATTATTATACCGTTTCTAAACTACACTCTACTAACCTGATTTCCCTACGCCACCTTGGCCGAACATGACCCCCTATATAACGGCCTTAACCTACTGGCCCCTAGCGGCCCACTAGGATGATGAGTACCGTCCTGTTTGCCTTTTTTTGACCTTGTCACGAATACATAGACTTGATAGCACTTAGCTCCTGCAAATTTAACGGGCGAGGTCCAATGGGGTGCGGAGACCAAGCCCAAAGGAAATGTGTAAAATACATATAGTTTCTGTGCATTGGTAATAATAAAGCAAGTCTAACGTACCATCCACTCAAGGTGCAATGAATTAGTGCATTTCCATGACACGGTTTGGCTACAGGATATTGTAGGTTAAGGTCATCAATAATATCGCGTTTGTATTTATCTAACAAAAGTATCTGTTTGTCTTCTAGAAATTTTTGATTATACTTGGAATATATTACATAAGAGCAGTTTAGAACGTGACTATAGTTTCAGTTTCACTATAAATGTTGAGCTAAATCATTCAATTCCATTCTCAGGATGTGATATAACACAACATATTGTTTCTTGGTTTCTTCAATACTCAC
>NW_024533477.1:0-74160 GCF_016097555.1 Gigantopelta aegis | reverse complement strand
GCATCGTTGGCCCTTGGGCCTAATTTTTGATGGGGGCACCGAGACTGGAGGGCATGACGATTGGGTTGGCCGGGGGGGGGGGGTGCTGGGGGGGGTGCTGGGTGGGTGGGGGATACTCCACCGGAAGATGGTTAGGGCGGTAGGCGTAGGCGGTTTTGGCCGTAAGAGTTGTTAGGTTTGTCCGGGGGACTGCCCCTCCCCCCCCCCGAACCTTCCGCGGTTTCGGCCACACCGAAGTCCCCAATACGATGGGTGTCCCTAAGGATGGGGGCACCGAGACTGGAGGGCACGACGGTTGGGTTGGCCGGGGGGGTCCTAGGTTGGTGGGGGATACTCCACCGGAAGATGGTAGGGCGGTAGGCGTAGGCGGTTTTGGCCGTAAGGGTTGTTAGGTTTGTTCGGGGGACTGCCCCCCCCCCCCCCCCCCCCCCCCCCGGAGCCTTCCCCGGTTTCGGCCACACCGAAGTCCCCAATACGATGGGTGCCCCTGAGTAAAACATATCCCCCTATTAACAAAACCTCCTGTGGTTGAAGCCTAACCTCTTAGTCACCTGCCACCCCTATTTTGAGGGCTAATTAATATATTAAAAAAAAAAATTATAATATATTTATATTTAGGACTGCCCGATCTAAATTTGCGTTGCAAATTGTTAATTGTTTGCTGTATATTAAATATTGTTTGGGAAAATAACGCACAAAATTATTTATTGTAAAGTCCTTTTTCCCTGTTTGTTTAAATATCAAAATTGCCCCAGTAATTGTTCTGTCCCAGGCTGGACTACTGGCATCCGGTGTTCGAACCTGGGATAGACATGCTCGAAACCTTCGTGGTATAGGAGCATGTAAATACTTTATTGATTGATTGATTGATACAGCTAGTGAAAAGGTAAATGGGGTTAGATATAACATATTTGCAGCAACAACATCCCCATATAAAACCTCTTCCAGGCACATGTAGCACACACCTTTCCCACTTGTGGACGAATACGGTTTTTTTTTGTTTTGTCCTATATATAAATACAGATTTTTTAAAATTGGCTTCTGTTCCCTCCCCCACTAGAGACTGAGCCCCCTCCATTAGAGATTGTGCTCCAAACCCCCACACCCGGATATTGTTACCACGTGCCTGCGTACGTTCCTATCGAAAATCACTCCCAACGCAGACGAAACGACTAACGATCATTTGTCAAATCGGTGGTAAACATACATGTATAATGCTATTGTTACAGATAGTGAAGAAAATGTAAATGGGGGCTAGCGGGAATATATCCACAATAAAAACAGCCTCAAATAAAACCTGAACCCTAGTTCCTTTTGGAAATCGATTAACAAAGCAGCTTGCAGACCCGCGATCGTTTGGGCCGTCGGTAAATTAAGCCGCAAACATAATTATATTGCAGGCGCGTGTACCCTCCTCCCCCTTCCCGAATTTTCTTTTAAAAAAATATTTTTTTGCGAAGCATGACCCGACATTCCCTAAAAACATCTCACCAGTCTAGACACCTGTTCTCAATTTTCTGCACATGCGCCTGTGTACATTGTTTTGTAACCCCCACCCCCCATAAACGTAGCTCGCCAGTCTAGACCCCCCCCCCTTGCTAACATTATTTCATAGGCGCCTGCATTGGCAAAAACAGAAAAAGAAAAAAAGAAACGAATTTTAAAAAACACCCTAAATAATAATACATGGAATAATAATACAAATAAAATGAAGTTTTTGTTAGCCGCTTGTGACAGAGGTCACGTAGGCAAGCCACGTGCACATTTATTTGTTGATTTCACTTCTTTTCTCGCAAAACCGCAATACACCCCCCCCCCCCCCCCCCCCCCCAGACACGCAGTGACGCTCCTTTTCCTTTATAGTTTTCCTTTTTCAGCTGTCTACAAGGGTTGTCGGTCAGTTAAATTACATCATGTGTTTTGGTTTTAAAATTTATTATAGTCAGTATAGAGATTTAAGATGCCAATCGGAATATATCAATAACAGAAGTTTTAGGATAATAATTTAATAATTCTGCTTTTAAAACGTATGTCAAGGCTGCGGCATACAAGGTTGTTGTTTGTTTGTTTGTTTTTGTTTGTTTGTTTTTTTTTGTTTTTTTTTTTTAATTAAATTAAATTTATAACATATCGGCAGTTAATAACAACCGACAGATAGAGAGGTCACAGATTCGCAGCAAAGTGACCGGTGCGAATTTGCAGAATCGCAGCAAGTTGTTACTGGTGTGGAACAAAATAGTCTGATAGCCAATTTGGTTTTAAACATCCGTCCCTCAAATCACCCCCTCCCCATTTTTTTTTTTTTTTTAAATCGGTGGCACATCGAAAAGTCAAACTGATCAAACTGATCCCCATCATATATAATGAATTCTTCCACAGCTGACGCAAGTTGCACGTGAGTCACTTTCACAATTTATTTACTTTAAAAAATTGATGTTTCACTTTTATGACTTGAAGCTGTTAATAACAATGTGCATGTAAACATGGTCAGTATAATCATAATGAACAGTTCTACGCGTTGGATGAAGTGCAAACGTAATTCTTGTTGAAATAAATATTTTACAAAATTGCTGATCCGCCGATCGGCGAATGTTTGGAAACTTCTTTTTTTTCCAAGACCGCCGAAACCGCCGAGCCGACCGCCGAGCCGATCTCCGATATTGCCACTATGGTTGGTTCGTGTACTGTAGTTCTTTAACCGTAAACCAGACTAACACAGGTCATCTGTGTGGTGCAGCAACAATAAATAGCCCGGATATAACACGTATTACCTGTGACATCACGGCTCAGTACATCACACTGTACCAGGGGACTAACAACACTTACTTAGACGACAACGAAGTTTCAAAACATTACGTTGGCGCGGCAATGGATTTTTGTGAAGTTGAAGTATTCAGTGAATTAATCTAGTCATAAACCACAGACTGAAATAAATAATATTGTGAATGCATAACGAGCATCAGCTATACTGTCCTCGTCGTAACGACTACATTTGAACATGCATACTAATATTTTAAGATATTCAGACCTAGTTGAAATTGCTTCTCGTTGACAGAAGATACAAGATTCAACACACTATGCAAAGTGGTATAATACAATTTTAAGGTATTATGTTTTCGATATTTGAAAACATTTGCTCTAAATACTATCGAAACTAAAACAAAGAAGCAAAACAATACAACAAACCAGAAGAAAAAATCCAAAACTTGTTTTAAAAAAAGAACACAAAAACACTTCCAACAAAGAAAAAAGAAAGGAAGGAAATGTTTTATTTAACGACGCACTCAACACATTTGATTTACGGTTTTGTGGCGTCGTACATATGGTTAAGAACACACACATTGAGAGAGGAAACCCGCTGTCGCCACTTCACTGGCTACTGTTTTCGATTAGCAGTGAGGGATCGTCATATGCACTATCCCATACACAGGATAGCACATACCGCGGCCTTTGGTGTACCAGTCGTGGGGTACTGGCTGGAGCGAGAAATAGCCCAAATAGGTCAACTGACGGTGATTGATCCCAAACCGACAGTGCACCAAGTGAGCGCTTTACCACTGGGCTACGTCTCGCCCCACAAAGAAAAACAAAACAAACAAAACAACAACAAAAAAAACAACAACAACAACAACAACAAAAAAACCCCAACAACAACAAACAACAAACCAATTTTGAATGAATTAATTAATGTTTAACGACACCCGAGCACGAATAAACCAATGTTAATGCCACGGCCTAAAGAGAAATAATGACAAATATGCTTTTGTATAGTGTGCAGTTAATTTTTTTTGTAAAAGTCTGTGGCAAAATACTGTTTGTAGAAATACGCATTTTACATTAAAAGTATGTTGTTAATAGAAATTACATGGCTAAAATACTTTACTTTTTCATATTCAAAAGTATGTGATGCAATTAATACTTGATATTTAATCAACGATCGACTGAATTGAAAAAAACCAACAAAAAAACCCCCCAGAAAACAAAACCCAAACAATAGGTATATTTAACGAATTCAGTTTTTGCATCTTCAGTTTGTGACGCTGGTACATTTGGAGATGATTGCATCGAGTTCTGTCACTGTCATGGTCAACCGTGTAACTATGTAACTGGAGAGTGTATGTATGGATGTAAACAGAACTGGACTGGAACCCAGTGTAATGGTACGAAAACATCCACATCAACATAGTGTATGATCTAAGAACTACACAATACTCTACATTCTAATTCACTCTGTATATAGCGCGAAATTTGATTAGCTAATCAAATCCATTTGCGGCAGTAAAACCAGCATTAACGTGTTGAAAATTTGGGGGATTCCCCAAGAGCCTAATTACATATTCATACGCTATTTGTTGCTGTTTAGATGGATGTACATACTTTTAAATTACCAAAGTTGAATCTTTTTCTAAAGCAAAATGTATGCTCCCTTACATTTAATGACGTAAACGCTCTTTATAAGCATGTGTGTGACGCTACCTGTGTGACGCTGACAGGAATGTGGAAGTAAGTAACTGCGATTAGTTTCCAAATGGTTCATCATAGCTCAGATTTGCATGTGAAATATGACGTCATGACATGAAAAACGTTAATAGTGACACGTTTTTTGTTTATTCCGAAACAAAAACGCTATTTAAACGATTTTTGAAAAAGATTGCGACGGCAGACCCAGCATTAACGTCCGCAAATGTGTAAATACAACGTAGTTATCACCCAATTATAAACTACAAGTGTGACTGGAAAAACATATATTTTTAATTAATTATAAGGAATATTATATCTTGTACAAACATACATCAAAATGTTAGTAACAAAAACTGTAAGCGAGTTACATTTACGACTTCGAAACATACCTTTGTGTCCGAAATATGAACACTTGTTGAATTAACATTTTGGTTTGGACTTCCACAAAACTAACTGATGTATTTAATTGAGTTGTAAGTGTAGACGAATGAATATAACAGTGTTACCGCTTCGGCTAAAAGGTCAGTTATAGACCTGTTATCAAACACAATACCTATAAATAGCACTGATAGCAATTATGTTATGGTTAAACTATATCTTTGATGCTATTTTGTAATCAATCATTCTACGAATGCTGTTATGGATTTATTTTTAATCAGTTATATGCACAAGTGTTTATATGTGTTATCTTCTAAACAGTTATATGTACGAGTGTTTCTCTGTGCTATCTTCTAACCAGCTATATGTACGAGTGCTTCTTTGTGTTATCTTCTAACCAGTTATATGTACGAGTGTTTCTCTCCGTTATCTTCTAACCAGCTATATGTACGAGTGTTTCTCTGTGCTATCTTCTAACCAGCTATATGTACGAGTGTTTCTTTGTGTTATCTTCTAACCAGTTATATGTACGAGTGTTTCTCTATGTTATCTTCTAACCAGTTATATGTACGAGTGCTTCTTTGTGCTATCTTCTAACCAGTTATATGTACGAGTGTTTCTCTGTTATCTTCTAATCAGTTATATGCACGAGTGTTTCTCTGTGTTATCTCCTAATCAGTTATATGCACGAGTGTTTCTCTGTGTTATCTCCTAATCAGTTATATGCACGAGTGTTTCTCTGTGTTATCTCCTAATCAGTTATATGCACGAGTGTTTCTCTGTGTTATCTTCTAATCAGTTATATGCACGAGTGTTTCTCTGTGTTATCTTCTAATCAGTTACATGCACGAGTGTTTCTCTGTGTTATCTTCTAATCAGTTACATGTACGAGTGTTTCTCTGTGTTATCTTCTAATCAGTTGTATGTACGAGTGTTTCTCTGTGTTATCTTCTAACCAGTTATATGTACGAGTGTTTCTCTATGTTATCTTCTAATCAGTTATATGTACGAGTGTTTCTTTCTGTTATCTTCTAATCAGTTATATGTACGAGTGTTTCTTTCTGTTATCTTCTAATCAGTTATATGTACGAGTGTTTCTCTGTTATCTTCTAATCAGTTATATGTACGAGTGTTTCTCTGTTATCTTCTAATCAATTATATGGACGAGTGATTCTCTGTGTTATCTTCTAATCAGTTGTATGTACGAGTGTTTCTCTATGTTATCTTTTAATCAGTTATATGTACCAGTGTTTCTCTGTTTTCTTCTAATCAGTTATATGTACGAGTGTTTCTCTGTTATCTTCTAATCGGTTGTATGCACGAGCGTTTCTTTGTTGTCTTCTAATCAGTTGTATGTCCGAGTGTTTCTCTGTTATTATATTCTATTCAGCTAAATGAACGAGTGTTCATTGATGTTATTTTCAGTTTGTGATTCTGATCACTATGGCTCACTGTGCAGTGTTAGTTGCTCCAACAGACACTGTGATCAGACTAACGGAATATCCAGGTGTGACAAAATAACAGGGCGATGTGACACTGGGTGTGAACCAGGCTGGACTGGACCAGATTGTACAAAGAGTAAGATCATATACATAAGCATTATATTAACTTATAACGATCTTTTCCTGACTTCTTTTAATAATTAACCGGCCTCGGTGGCGTCGTGGTTAGGCCATCGGTCTACAGGCTGGTAGGTACTGGGTTCAGATCCAGTCGAGGTATGGGATTTTTAATCCAGATACCGACTCCAAACCCTGAGTGAGTGCTCCGCAAGGCTCAATGGGTAGGTGTAAACCACTTGCACCGACCAGTGTTTCATAACTGGTTCAACAAAGGCCATGGTTTGTGCTATCCTGCCAGTGGGAAGCGCAAATAAAAGAGTCCTTGCTGCTAATCGGAAAGAGTAGCCCATGTAGTGGCGACAGCGGGTTTCCTCTCAAAATCTGTGTGGTCCTTAACCATATGTCTGACGCCATATAACCGTAAATAAAATGTGTTGAATGCGTCGTTAAATAAAACATTGCTTTCTTTCTTTTAATAATCGTTTGTTTACCATTATCAACATTTTCACAAACGTAGAAACAGTACGCTGTGGAGCGGTTAGGGTAATACCAACTGTTACGTTCATAAGCACCATATTATTTTATAACAATATTTTCCTCACTTCATAAAAGTGATTTTCATAATCGTTCCTTTACAATTATCAACATTTTCACGAGCGTAATAACAGGAGTGGTTAGGGTAATACCAATGTACACTTGTATACCAAAAACGCTTCTTTTCTACTTGATGTTTAATATAACCATCGTTCTATTTATAATCATTGTTTGTAGTCTAGCTATTACTATCTACATTATACATTTTTTGAGTGGCGCAGTTTTCTAGCACCTTGCAAAAGCTGGATAACCCTGTCCAATGGGCAAGTAAAATATATATATATTACTTATATATATTACTTACCCACTAGACAGGGTTATCTAGCTTTTGCAAGGTGCTAGAAAACTCTGTCTTACCCTAGGGCTAGATACATCCGTCCGACCCGAGGGTTTGACGATTTCTGCATACGCCGTGACGTCATAACTCATGCTTTACATATATATATATATATATATATATATATATATATATATATAACACATTTCACTGTTTTCAATATTATAGAATGTGAAATGTCACAGCTGTTTTGCAGTTTATTGTTAATATTATATAATATAAAACAACAGAACCATTGTTAATATTACAGAATGTCCAAATGGTAGATATGGCAAAGGTTGTAAAACTTCCTGCGCAAGCAGACATTGTCTTGAAAACTCGCCATGTGATCACTTGACCGGGGAATTTGTCGTTGGCTGTGATCGAGGATATGAGACACCTGACTGCACTACGAGTACGTATGTTAAATCAAACATCTATGATCGAGGCAAAATAGTCACAAATTATTTCAATTATATGGCAAGAGCCAATTTTAATTAAATACAAACAATTAGTATATATTTTATTGTTGGTTTAGTCAAACGTTTTTAACTGAAAGAGTGACTGAGTTACAACATTTCAATTATTTGACAATAGCTAATATATAAGTAAATAAATGCACTAATGAGCAAATAAATAAATAAACAAATAAATAAATAATTGAGGATGTAGTTTATTGTTTGTTGTATAATGAATTTTATTTTACCTAAACCGGCATAGTTACAGTTGCATGGTATCAGTTACCTGCACCGGCCTTTTTCACTAACTAATCCACTGCCTGGACAGACAGCCCAGATAACTGAGGTGTGTGCCCAGGACAGCGTGAATGAACCTTAATTGGATATAAGCACGACAATAAGTTGAAATGAATTAAAGAATAAAGTTACGTGTGTGCTTGGACAGTAATTGGATATAGGCACGTCAAATATTTATGAGTAAGTAAGTACGTTACATCTATCACACTGTATTGCTATTTTCAGACTGTATTGATAGTTTTAGACTGTAAAGACATCTATCACATCTAATTAATATTTTCACACTGTAAAAACATCTATCACACCTAATTAATATTTCCGGACTGTAAAGAAACCTTTTATATTGTACTAATATGTTCAGATTGTAAAGACACCTGTCACACTACTAATGTTTCAGATTATACAGAAATATATCATACTGTGTTTTTGTAGACTGTAAATATGTAAATATATCCATCACATTGTATTGATATTCTCAGATTGTAAAGATAGTATCTATCACACTGTATTGATATGTTCAGCCTGTACATATATATCTCTCTCTCTCTCTCTCTCTCTCTCTCTCTCTCTCTCTCTCTCTCTCTCTCTCTCTCTCTCTCTCTCTCTCTCTCTCTCTCTCTCTCTCTCTATCTCTCTATACATATATATATATATATATATATATATATATATAGAGAGAGAGAGAGAGAGAGAGAGAGAGAGAGAGAGAGAGAGAGAGAGAGAGAGAGAGAGAGAGAGAGAGAGAGAGAGAGAGAGAGAGAGAGAGAGAGAGAGAGAGAGGTTATTACCAGTGTTTTTCGGTATCGTCAATATCACATATTAAGAATAAATCTTGTATAATGCGAGCCTCTTTATCATTTAATCTCAAGCTTAATACAGCGTGTTTTTTGTAAACTGTACACACAACGTTAATTCTAGTCCGCCATTACTAAATATTCAAATGACGTAAGAATATGTGTCGCGGTGTATTTTTGAATGGAAGTGATGTCAAACTCGCATGACATCACTTTGGATGTCCTTACATCAAAATAAAGTAGGGCTTAACGGTTTTTTTTTTTTTTGAACGCTGGACAGCTTTCAGTGTAAAATTGCTATTGAAGTGTTTTTATTTGACGGATATGAATGCATATATCAATTTTGGAGTGTCACCCTAATACGGTTGTTTAAATGTCAATAAACCTAGTGCCGTGACCTCGATTAATTTACATCTAATTTGCAAAGTTATCAAATTCTAAAGTATGTGATCTGAAAATAAAATATTATTGATATAAACTTCCCACATGGGATTATAGTTTAATTAACTGGCATTTATGTGTATGTCAATATTCACCAACGAATATCCAAAAGATAACGAATTCTAGAATCCGGATACGGCGACGTCAGTCTTCATCTCACTGGCACAGCTCCTGTCGTCCTTTCAATCATGTTGTTGTTGATAACCTGGCTTGCTTCCGACCTGTCACCGTATGCTGAGTCACGTTAGGTCAGGTCAGGTCATAGGGCTTTACGTGCACATTCAGAACAAGCTGTTGTAGCGCACGCCTGTCCTGGGCGCAAGAGCTTCGGCTTTGGCCGGCTCCTCCGTCAAGCACAGGAATGAATAGGAGGGACCGCCTGCACTGGCAGGTGCAAGGGAGCACCAGCAGCTCGACCAAGGTCGGTAGCAGATGGGGGTGATGGTGCTATGGAATTGTTAATGGTGCAAAGTAGTATGCCAAAGAGAAAACGTGCGCAAATTTGGTTGAGGAAATTGGGCGCAATTTTAAACGGTCGGTCAAAAAGAAAGTTCCAGAGCTAGTATAGGTTTTTACATTACTAAATCGAGAGTAACTCGTTTATTAGATGCTGATGCTGTGGTGTCTCCCTAGGTTGCCCATAGGGCCCTTAAAAAGGGTCTGACCACTTCTGGTCGTGGCATGACAACCCAGGGGAGACCCGTGCAATTGTGTAGATTGGGGATGCGATAGGGTAGGCTGGTATTCTTTTGTCCAACTTCCCCTGGGTGCAGTGCAATTGTGTACTCGGAGCCGGTATCCTTTTGCCCAGCTCCTTATTAGAGTACGTGCTGGGCCATTAAATGGGGGCGAGTGCATTGTTATCATTAGTCAATGTACCCTATGTACTGTTGCGGTTGTGCATGCTGTCTGTTTGTAAATCCTAGTTTGGTGTTAAGGTTGTTCCTATTGTCCTAAGTCCGTATACTTGTGTAATCAACAGCAATCCAAAGCCACCCCCCTCCCCCCTATCATTGTATTATAATGAACTACAAGGATGGGGGGGGGGGGATTATACTAGCCTAGTTATCTAGTATCGCAATAATCTCTTTATTTGAGTAGTATTTTGTTAGTCTCTTTCTAGTTGGAAACCCTTTCTACTACTACTACTACTACTACTACTACTACTACTACTACTACTACTACTACTACTACTACTACTGCTACTGCTGCTGCTGCTACTACTACTACTACTGCTACTACTGCTACTGCTGCTACTGCTGCTACTACTACTACTACTACTACTACTGCTACTGCTACTGCTACTGCTACTACTACTACTAATAATAATAAGGCTTGGAAAAAATATAATTGCACATTCAAATTGAAAATGTTTTGTTATGTATAAAACAAATGTTCCTTGCCTTTACGTAAAGCCAAGTCATAATTAATGGATGACCCCCCACCCCACCTCCACTCCCCCCATGCATACTTTTAGTGAAGGCTGATATGGGGTATAGCGAATTTATTCCGATCTTCTCTGTTGGGAAATGCACCAATGAGTACATATAACCGAAATAATAACCTACCAGTACAGTCGACTCCCATCCACGATTGTTCACACTCTCCTCCACATAAACCAGTCACGTGATCACAGCTCGCGGCTTTATTCAGACAGTGTCTTCTTGTGCAGGTAAACCCACAATTAGCGCCATACAGACCCTTGTCGCATTCTGGTAGGTAATGTATTTAAAAGTAATAAATTAATACGAATCGTCATTTATCTGATTCAGATTGGCATAACGATGATGCTAATAGAACAATACTTTCATTTTGTGTTAACATTATCTTTGATTGTTGTTTGTTGTGGGTTTTTATGGGGTGTTTTATCGTGGTTGAAACAAACATATATCATTGCGCTTTTGCTAAGCAGTATGTTTTAATTGATTTGTTTGCATTGCATTTAGAAGATGGGAAATTTGTGAAAGAAAGGATTTAATTATCAGAAAAAAAAACAGTCAACTGATTACAAAAAATTAAATATACACATACATATATACATACATACATAGATATTGTAGATTGTAGGCCCCATGCATATGGTTGAGTTAAAAGAACTTCCTTTTTATGGAAGCTTCGATAGCTCATAGCGTATCGTGGTTAGTCTTGCAATTTGCGGGCGATTCGGTGCCACAAGTTCTAGTCCCAGCAACGGCATGGGACAATTTGTGAGGCCAGAAAGGATTTAATTATCCCCTGCGCCAGTGCGTTAATATCTATGTATGTAACAGTCAACATCGACATACATACAATATATAGATATTCATACATCAATATATAACGTATATAAAAGGACAAACAGTTGTCAATAAAAGTTTAGATGTACACATGAAAAATGTCTGTCTAAAAATGTATTTTTGCCTGTAAATATTTTTTTCTCTCAAACCTAACAATGCAAAACATATGTCTGCAAGTGCGAATGCAGAATAGTAAGGCAAGGAGTGGAACATTTAAACAGGAACCTACCGTATCCAATGGGTATATACATTATTCAAAAGCACACTAACATGCATTATCCATAAGGTATTCATTCTTAGAAATAAACATCTGACATACCTGCATCTCCACCATATAAACAAAACATTTATGGTACTCCTTTGATAAAAACTGGATTTGTGGAGCACTTTAAAATTGGTGTGGGCAGCACATACTAGGACGCTTACCCTTAATCAGCGCCATAATGATGGTTAAATGTGTACAGTATTCCACACCCCAGATGTTTCAAATCGTATCTAGCAACAAGTAAATGGTTTTTGTTGTTGTTGTTTTTTTGATCAGGTCATATGTTCTGAATTTTCACACTATTTGACATTCTGATGCACCAAACGAACACAAGAGTGTCTTAGGTCCTCTATCAACATTAGGACAACAAGTATGAAGTTAGATGTACACAAATGAAAACACTACACAAGAATCTAAGTTCATCCAGATGTACTACACACTATTTTTGAAGGACAATGTATTTTTATGTCACTATTATAATTGCAGAAGTAATAAGACATAGCAAAGACATTATTATAGGCTGGTGTAACTGAAGTTTGCATTTAACCAAAACAACACAATGCTTAATTCTTATACAGGAGAAAAGTTTAATGCATTTCAAACAACTTGATAATTATAGATTTTCTTACGTTTCGTGCAACTTGGTTCTTTCCATCCTGGCTTACAACCATTTCCACATGTTCCATTTTGAGCATCACACGCTGAACTTCCTACATCACAGTATCGTTCACTGCATCTTAACATACACCCAGATCCAAACGTGCTACCGCGACATTCTGTAGAATGATATAGTATGATATTATATTATCAGAAAATCCGCATTTACATCCAAACACAGACAAATAATACTATACAGTTTTCTCACGTTTCATACAACTTGGTTCCTTCCATCCTGGCTTACAAACATTTATGCATGTTCCATTTTGAGCATCACACGTCGTACTGTCTCCATGACAATGTCGTCCACTGCATCTTAACTTACATTCAGATCCAAACGTACCAGTATGACGTGCTGTAGTATAATATATTATTAGAAAATCTGGTATGGCTCTCATTTACATTCAGATAATAATATATCTGTGGTGTGGTGGTTTCCCGGCCACAGGTTTGTGTGATGTGTCTAGTGCTAGGTTTCTGTGATGTGTCTAGTGCTGTAGTGTAGTAGGCTTACAACCGTCTCGCTTTCAGCTGTAGCAACCAGATAGTCTGAGAAAGTAAACAGAGGGCAGATGTATGCACATCCCACCGTCCCAGTATATAACCTCCCCACAGACAACACTCCCTCAGTGTCCCCTGCTCTTACAGCTTCGCACACCATGGTAACTAGGCCCTCGTGGACCTAGGCTAAACTGAGGGGGTTCTTGGAGAAGTTAGAGCCCCAGAGGTGCACTGTACCCGACTTATAGGCGTATGGATATGATACGGAACTCACTAATCCAGTCCCTACTATGGGTAAATAGACGACCAAATATGTCACTTACGTTAAGAAAGACAATCTGTATAGGAGAACTCCAAATTTCAAATCAACCCTGTGCTGAGCTACGGTTGAGGTAATCCTTACAGAAAACCTATAGATCTGAAGACGTGGGTACTAGGCCACTGGCACTCTTCAAAAAACTATGGTATCACGCACAAAACCACAATATCGATACACCAACAAACAGATCTAATAGAAATGACGCTCGCCCATTGTGTTATGCCCCAGGACGGGGCAGTGTCAGGCTCCATGCCTCGAAGGAGCCCACTCTATGATACTGGGGGTCTCTCTCTACTGGCCGCACAACAGTAATTAAGAAACAACAAGCTCTCAAGGTAATGCAATGCAATGTTGAGGGAGTTTTTAACCAGAACACAAAACTTGAACATACACTACACGAGAAAGACATCAACATTTGCTGTATTCAAGAAACCCATCTGCAAACCAGCAAAGTTTTCAAGATCAGAGGCTACCATTATTTTAGATCTGACAAAAAAGACAAACACAAAGAAGGGATTCTGACATGTAGCACTAAAGAAACTTAAGATCACGAAATCACCAGGTCCAGACATGATCACAAATAAGATGCTTACTCATCTTGATAGAGCAGGAATCAACAAGCTATTGGAGGTTTTTAATCGCAGCTGGGACGATCGTGTCCTTTAACAATGATTCCTGTCTACAAGAAAGGAAAAAACAAGAATAATGCCACCAGCTACCGTCTAATCAGCCTCACCAGCTGTGTTGTCAAGACATTGGAGAGAATAATCAACAAACACCTCGCCTCTAATGTTATCTTGAAAATTATAATATCCTGGCTCGTGAGCAAGCAGCATTCAGACAGTTTCACAGATCAGGCATCATATCTTTCTCAGAAGAAAAAACATGTCTTTGCTACCTGGATCGATTTACAAAAGGCTGTTAACAAAGTCCGGCTGATGACTTCATTGTCAAATTACAGAGATATGGAATAACTGGAAACATGCTCTGATGGATTAAGCATACCTTCACATCCGTAGAGCAAGAGTCGCAGTTGACAGAAAAAGAGAGCAAAAAAGTACGTTTGTGACATGGTGTCCTCTTCCTGATCTTCATCAACGATCTGATACAAGAACTCCCCAAAGGAATACTAGCTGATATCTATGCTAATTACTTGGTGATGTGGGGCAAGAAAGAATATGCTACTACTGTCAGATACAAAATGAAGATAGTGGCAGACAAGCTGACAGAATGGTCACAAAAATGGTCTGTGGCTATCAACAAAGAAAAATCTTCCAACACACGTTTAACTCTATCACTGAAGCAAAAAGCCAAGAGCGAAGAAGAAGCAACATATCTTGGTGTCACCTTTGACAAGAAACAGAAACCTAAAAAGCAAAAACAAGCTAGCCATTATGTGGAAACTAGCGGGGACCAGCGGGGAAGCAAATGTGAGGATCTCCTGGAGAGTAGATGAAGAAACCATAAGACATCATCTCGAGATGGTTCAACAGCCTGGTCAACGACAGCAAAGAGAAATCAGCAAACTCTAGACAAGGTTCAAAATCAAGCTTTACGTGTCAAAACAGGAGCTATGAAGTCTACGCCTGTTAAAGACATGGAAAAACCTGCTGCAATACAGACACTCAGTGAGAGGAGAGGAGCCAAGATCATGGTCAAGGCACAGAACTTCAAGTACCTGCCCACCCATCCAGTGAAACAAAGGATGGAGGGTCTGACAAAGACCCGTCTCGAACACAGCTGTTTTATCCACCAAAGTCGGAGATTTATCAGAGAGCATGAAACCAACCGTCTAACAGAGACTCTTCCATTTTAGTCCAGCAGATCTCCCACAACCATGGACTTTTAAACAAACTAATCTACAGAGCAGCATATCTGTCCCACAAGTAACCTCAGGAGACTCCCAAGGTGACATGCTCAAACACTATTTCACTGGCCATTATCACTGTGCAGTACCCAGAAGAATCCTGAATCCATGCATACACGGATGGCTCATCAACAAATGCTGTGATCAATGGAGGTGCAGGCGTGTTTGTTAAGTTCCCCTCAGAAAACATCTCCAAAGCAGCTATCCGAACCAGGACCTACAGTTCCAGCTATAATGCAGAGGCTCAAATCCTGATGCTACCACGATTAAGGACTCCACAAATGAATGTCAACAAGTCAGGTTGGTGTTTGTGTTTGTTTTTTTGTCAGATGCTCGTTCAGCCAATTTGGGATCCCACAAAATGAGGAAGCAGAGAGTATAGCCAAGCTACGAACAACAAAGATGCAACCAGACATCAGAGTTAGCTTCTCTGAAAAGAAAACCATGATCAGTTCAGCCAAAAGGCCTAGGACAGTGAGGGATGATTAGCACCTGATCAGCCTAGTGGATCAAGTAACTCTCTTAAGACTCTGTACAGACCACAACAGACGAAATGCTCACATGTTCAAAATGTTCAAGCTAGCACTTTCACCAACTTGCAGCTGTGGACTCGAAGACCAAATAACGAAGCACATCCTAGAGCAGGTGTAGCTTGTGAAAGAAGAAAAAAATCTAATGGATAATTATTTTTAAATTTCAAATAATAACATGTGGACACAAATATCACTTGTTTCATGCTAAATATTTTGTTATTTTATTTAATATATATGGGCAGTATTTATATTTTCATTATCAATAAAATATTTCAAGAATATATAGCCAAACATACATATGCGCAACGCACACTAGTAGTAACACGTAATCACATACCAGTTGCACAGTCGGGTAACTCAAAACCATCCAAGCATTTTCCTGTGCAGTTTCCATAAAATTGGCCACATCCCGAGGACGCGTTGAAACAGCTCCGTGAGTGACAAGCCATATTACAGTTGAAGCCATAGGTGCCAATGCAGTCTGAAAATAGCAATACAATGGTATAGATATCTTTACAGTTTGAAAACTCCATTTTTATGCATATTCAGTTTATTTTTATTTAAATAAAAGTTGCATGCATGTTCTATGTTTTGTGCAACTCATTAATAAAATGCACCTCATTTGCAGCCTGCAATCGGGGTTGCAATGCATTATTACATTGATGCAAACTCCTGGGTCGATTTATACCCGATTTTATATTTTCCAAAGGGGATGACAAGCAGTAACACTCCTAACAAAAACAACAACAAAAAACCAACAAAACAAAAAACCCACAAAAAAAACAAAACAAAGACGCGTGACTGTTGTCTTTTCAGTAGACATTGTTCGATTTGTAACATGATAGTACACACCATGTATTAATTAAACAAGCATTGAAAAACGAAACAGATAAATGTAGAGTATGTATATTTCCAGTTGTGATTTAGGCTCGAATTTACATAACACGTGAAAACAACACAAACTCCATATCGTGTTGGCATCATCAATCATCCCATGAGCGACGGTGGGCGAGCATTGGGGTTGGGGGTGCAGGGAGAACAAGAACAGAACAATAATGTTATGGTAACTTTCCTTGCATCTATAGCTAATCAGTATGTATATGCCTGCAACTGACCACTACTTCCTTGTAAGAGGACATTAGTATCTGCTCAATGATTTGGCTTTTGCCATCGTTGAATTAAAATTAAAATTCATTGGATCTGAATGATGAAAGAACATTCTGATAAAAAAATTTTTTATTGAAAGTAAATCCGTTTCCTGCTTCTTTCCGATATGAGTTGTTAGTGTAGCAGCAGTGGGATTTCTCTCTTATTCTAGACATTTGTTCAATTAGCCATCTGTTAGACATCAAATAGCCATGGTAGTGTATAATATACTTAGGTGAATTTAGACATACATGTATATTACTTTTTGAAATGCAACTGAAAAATAATGGTTTTGTTATAATGTTTGTAACAGTTTGGCATTGTATTTGAAGTTTGAATCTAACGCCATGTGCAGTTGATCTTGTTGTTATTCAACAAGAATCACACATTTTTACATTATTTTAATTACATAATGTTGTATGTATTTATCACTTCAGTTTAGGTATACATTATCTACAACGAACTTGAGCAGTTCTCTATATTATTTAAAAATTATAATATTTAATTTCTGGCACAGTATATAAAATGGTTTTAAACCTGTTGTTATTCTGACATATTCAGTTTGAAAATATCAACACTGTGATAGATATCCTTATGCCTTCCTTATTTTTAAACAAATTTGTGCCGTAATTAATGAAGCAACTGTCTTTTAGTGTACGTCTTAAAACAGCAAGTTAAGAAGCATAAAGATGGAAATGTTCTTTACGGGTATATTGAAGAACATTAAAACGCCAAGTAAGAATACAAAAAACGAACACAATACATTTAGTTCATAGCACTCTGCAAAACTGTAATATGCACCACGATTCCTTATCACCACTCGGTTATTTATTCTGCAATGTGTTAAGAGTTTGTGAAAACAAGGCTATAAACCAACTTGCTATTAGTCCATTATTTACTGAAATTATTATTCAGCTCATACAATTGTATTTAATATTATTTCTCACCATATAGTTAAAATATTGTAATTATAACTATATTGTTTTTTATAAAGTTATAAAGGTTCGATTAAACCTAAATTTTATATATATATATATATATATATATATATATATATAGAGAGAGAGAGAGAGAGAGAGAGAGAGAGAGAGAGAGAGAGAGAGAGAGAGAGAGAGAGAGAGAGAGGTTATTACCAAAGTGTTTTTCGGTATCGTCAATATCATATATTAGGAATAAAAAGTGTAAAAGTACATTATTTTTATTCCTAATATATGATATTGACGATACCGAAATACACGAGGGTAATAATCTCTTTATCATATAAGCTCAAGGTTAATACAACGTGTTTTTGTAAACTGTACACGCAACTTTAATTCCAGTCCGCCATTACTAGATATTCAAATGCCGTAAGAATATGTGGCGCGGTGTATTTGTGAGTGGAAATGACGTCAAACTCGAATTACGTCATTTTGGATGTCCATACACCAAATTAAAGTTATGCCTAACATTTTTTATTTTCTGAACGCTGGACAGCTTTCAGTGTTAAATTGCCATTGACAAGTTTTTATTTGATGACTATGAATGAATACGTCAATCATGGATTGTCACCCAAGTACGTTTGTTTAAATGTCAATAAACCTAGTGCCGAGACCTCGACTAATTTACATCTAATTTGCAAAGTTATCAAATTCTTAAAGTATGTGATACTTTGATTGCACTGAAAATGTAAGATATTATATGATATATTGATTTATAATTACCCGTTGTCATATGATTAACTCGTGTAATTGTGACTATGTTGCTTCAAATATGAAATTATGATTAAATAAATTATAATATACAAAATCAAAATAGTTTAGGCCCATAGATCAAATATTGTTTAAATATCAACAGTTTCAAAATTGCGAAGTTTTTGTTAATAATTCCAAATTGTAAATATTGTTTTGTTACAAATGTCTGGACTCGATCACGTGATATCACGTGACTTACAAGACTTAAGTCAAAACTGCATGAATTTTAATTTTGCTCTACTTTCGGCAATGCTTATAAAACTAAATAGATTGTTTCAACTGTTTCTTTATTGTTGAAAATTAAGACAATAAGTATTAATGTTGAATCCGTAAATGTAAATATTTTAATTGATAGTGTTTTATAATGATGTATTTGCTATGAAGTTGGAATTATAAAGTTGAAAGCAATAAACTGTGGCATGCATGTAAATATGAACAACAGAACCACTTGACACACTTACGTATAAACTGGATACGCCGTTGTTAGTGTTTAAAGCAGTTTTATGTTTCATACGTGTATGAACGTGAGAATCATCACGTTCAGTGTTTAAATAGAATCATGTAAATGTGTCTTTACTGAATCAGTTCTAAACGTTTGCTTAAACCATGTACGAAGCACATACTTGTAGTGCAGTCAGGTAGTTCATATCCCCGATCACAGCCACTGGCACACTTCCCTTTCACGTGATCACATGGCGAGTTTCCAAGACAATGTCTGTTTCTGCAGGATTCTTTACAATCTTTACCATATCTACCATTTGGACACTCTGGAATATTAATAGCGTTATTCAAGACAGATGTAGTGTTTCACATTCTAGAATATTAACAATAAACTGCAAAACACACTTGGTATTTTACAATCTAATATATTTACAGTGTACTGTAAGACAGATGTAGTGTTTCACATTCTAGAATACTAAAAATAAACTGCAAAACACACTTGGTATTTTACAATCTAATATATTTACAGTGTACTGTAAGACAGCTTCAGTGTTTCTTTAAACACGTATTTCCAACCATAGATTTCTTATATTACCCTGGGAATCAATTAATTGCCACCCAAATTGTACGGTAAAAGTGAAGTATTAACAATATACTAAAACTAGTTTTAATGTATCTTCAAAACTCTATTTCCACCATTTTTGAGAGAGAACGTTAATCTCGATATGCACACACTGTGGTCATTTGCACACATTATGCAAAGCTGCACACACCGCACGTGTAATGCACTTCCCAAACATGCTAAAATCAAGTTTTGGAATGTCGCAATTTCTTGCCGGTTTTTTTAGTATATCATCTTTCCCACACAAAGTAATAAATCCGTTATAAATACTCATGCATATAAACACATTTCTTAATAGTTTAAAGAAGAAGAAGGAAATGTTTTACTTAACGACGCACTCAACACATTTTATTTACGGTTATATGGCGTCGGACATAGTGTTAAGGACCGCACAGATATTGAGGGAGGAAACCCGCTGTCGCCACTTCATGGGCTACTCTTTTCGATTAGCAGTAAGGGATCTTTTATATGCATCATCCCATAGACAGGATAGCACACACCACAGTCTTTGATGTAGTAGTCTCTCTCTCTCTCTCTCTCTCTCTCTCTCTCTCTCTCTCTCTCTCTCTCTCTCTCTCTCTCTCTCTCTCTCTCTCTCTCTCTCTCTCTCTCTCTCTCTCTCTCTCTCTCGCTCTCTCTCTCTCTTTCTCTCTCTCAATGATGATCCTTGCTACGTTAGCAAATGTATGACGTAGATAGTTATAGCGAAATGTATACACTAAATAATGATTATATATCAATTCGAAATTAACCATTTTTGATTTTGAAACATATAAAGGTGTTAACCCCCTCGTCTCCCCTCTATCCACATCGTACACTTTAGAACATGTTAATAATTGTGACCCCACCCCTATCAAATTCAGATTGATAAAATAAAGGAAATGTTACTATAAATTAGTATAATGCTCAGGAACGTGAGAATGATCTTACTCTGTGTACAATCTAGTCCAATCCAGCCTGGTCCACATCCATTATCACACTGTCCAGTGATATTGTCACACTTAGATGTTCCGTTAGATGGATTACAGTGTCTATTGAAGCAGCTAGCATTGCACAGTAAACCATAGTGGTCAGCATCACACACTGAAAATGTATTAGAAGATAACATGAAAAACCAAACCAAAAAATAACCCCAACACTCGCACATAAAACTGACATAAGACAACATCAAAACACGCTTTTAGATATAGCAGATTATAACATAACACTAGGAAACGTTAGTAAATATAATTGATTACAAAATGGCATCACATACTAACTGTAGTAAGGTATAGTCAGAGCAGTATTAGTGCATTGGCCGAATTGGGCTGGACTTACGGCGCTAAATTTTAGGGGGCGGCAAAAACGTTTTTTTGTTGTTGTTTTTTTGTGTTTTTTTTCTTTTGTTCTTTTTGCTTGCTTCACGAAATTCCACTTTCCACTAAGTAGTGGGGGGATGCACACATATTAGTTGTCTAGGGTATAGTTTAACACTAAAGTAATTGTTATCATTGTTATATTATTAGATAATATAACTGCCTTTTTTCGACAAAGATGAAACATACTTTTATATAAATTCAACCACACATACAATTCAGATTAGGAAAATCAGTTACGTACGTATAGGCCTAAACACAAAACAAAATGTTGGGTCAATTCAGCTTTTATGTTTCGTGTACAAGCGTAAGTATTTAAATAAATAGATGTATCGGAGTCTAACACTTTATGTTAGTCTCATTGTTATGTATCATTTCAGAAGATGTACTACTGGTTCGTATGTTATTAAAAGGGCCAGTCACACTGGGACTTGTATTTAAGAATAGTTTAAAGGGACATTACTGAGTTTGAGGCATTGTAAGATGTTTCCGACTAATAAAATACTTTTACGATTAAACTTACACATTAAATATATTGTCTTGTTTAGAATATCAGTGTCTGTATATGCAATGTGTTTCTGGTCGTCTTAATATTTGTAAGAAGCCCAAACTGGATTTCGTCTTCAAATTAAGAAATAAAATGAAATTTCACCTGGTATAACTATTAGAACGATCAAAAACACGTTTATTATACAGCCACTAATATTTTATATAATCGTTATTTGGTATGTAATTACAATCTTTAAAAAAGTCTCTGTTAGTCGATTAACACCATAAATATTGCAGCAGACTGAGGAATGTCCCTTTAAAATGAACGATGTAGTTGTTACATTATACAAAAGGTTGATATGGTAAATATTTTCATACCGTTACACTGCTTCCCAGTCCAGTTTTGTTTGCATACACCCACGCACTCTCCAGTTACATAGTCACACGGTTGACCTTGGCAGTGACAAAATTCGGTGCAGTTATCTCCAAACGTACCAGCGTCACAAACTGAAGATGAGAATACTGGATTCGTTAATATAGGTATTATTTTTGTATTTGTCTGCCTTATTAAAACATGGATTGAATTGATCGTTGATTAAAACTAAATCAAATATTAATTGAGTCACTAATTACTTCACATAGTTTATAATAGGAAAACCTAAAGCTTTTTAGCCACATATGTATTATATTTCCGTCTACAAAATAAAAATATAATAAATTTGCATATATCTGAGAAAAAACACTAAAATTGTGTCTACCAACACCATAGGGCATTGTTGAAAATAAAAATATAATAAAAACAACTATGGCACTGTAATATGACCTATATGATGTTTTATGGAGCAGAACAGAATAATATTTGACTTATCACAGAGAATTAAATTCGCACACCCGTAATACATCTGAATAAAGTTACAATATGGTGAAACCAGAGTCTGTGGTGTTGAAATGGGGAAATACTCTTAAAACCACCTCACCAAAGCTTGTTTTAATAACTGTTACTTCAAAGAGAGACGTGGGCATTTAACAAAAATGAAAAATGCATATCATGGTTTTAGAAACACCAGGATGACAAGAAACACTTCGCATGTACGGAAGTGGATAATCAAAACGGACACAATCTAAGTAATATCCGATTCGAGTTATCAAACAAACGGATCTAATAGTGAGAAATGCGTCGTAGTCTTTAAAAAAATAGGGTATTTCACTTTAATTGTTTTATTGCTTCAATTAATTTAATAAAAAATAAATATACAAATTATATGCAAGTAATCGAACACTGTGCAATCTAGACAACCAATCTGATTGAAATCAGCTCTAGTGGTATAGTTACTAACCAGTGGAGCTGATTTTGCACTATGCCGTCAAACACGACGTCATTGTCTTCCGAATTATGTTAATAAAATGGATACGGCTTATTGCCGAATGCTAAGGCGATTCCCCGTTTTCCAATGTTGTGCAATGTTATGATTTATGCAGATGTAACGTGGTTTGTCAACACAAGACGACATCATAGCAACATGTTTAATGATCAGTTGAACATGATTTATGTACAGGTGCTCCAACTCAATTGGTGTAAATCACACGCGCATATGGATCAGTTATGATTTATATATATTTTAAAAAAAAAACACATCTACAGTTAGTGAAATATGACCTGAAACAGAATTATACGACAGTTAATATTAACCAATCGGAAACCATGTAGAATATGCATGATGAAATAAATTTCATAATTGGATTGGGTAACTTCCCAATGCATTCCGTAATCCACGACTGGTATATGTAGACTAAAAGTCCATGGTATCTGATGTCCTGTAAAAATAAACGTTGCCTCTGAAAACAATGTCGAGATGTTTTGTTTTGTTTCGGTCTTCTTCTTTTTTTCTTTTTTTCTTATTCATTTTGGGTTAGGAAACCAATACGCCATACATGTATCTGTATTATTATTGTGTTGTATGTTGAAACCTTAAAGAGCCAAATACAGGTTCAGTTTCGTCTGAATATCTCAGAATGTTAGTTTGCGTGTAGTTGCCAGATATTCACATTATTATTTATTTCAGTCTGTAGTTTATGAATAGATTAACTCACTGAATACTTCCACTTCACAAAAATCCATTCCCGTGCCAACGTCATATTTTGTATCTAAGTCGTCGTTGTTAGTCCTCTGGTACAGTGTGATGTACTGAGCCGTGATGTCACAGGTAATACGTGTTACATCCGGGCTATTTATCGTGGCCGCACCACACAGATGACCCGTGTTAATCTTGTTCACTTCTAAAGAACTGTACACATGAACGCCATTCCTGCGATATACGTCTGTAAATATGAAACAAAACATAACTGGGATTACTGACCTCAGTCCTGGGCAAAATCTTCCCCACATATATATGTCAAGTTGTGCCCAGGACGGACAAACCTGAACCCTAAATAGATACGTGTTGCGCTATTAATGACATTTGAATCTGGCTTAGTACACTACACATCAAAACATCACATTAACAGGTATAATAATTATTATGTTGTATAATGTAGAACATAGCCATGCTATTTTGTCTGTGAGTGTATTAATCCCCGTAGTTATGGGACGCAATGTGTATATAAAATGTGGCAAGGGGAAAAGGTGTGAATGGAGGACATGGTTACGCCTGGGAATAAAAGGAATATTTGTTTAACGACACCTCAGCACATTGAAACTACGTCTACTTGCAATCTATTTCACCAACTAAGACCAACGTGTAAACATGTCTAACTTGACTTCAAAACAAGTCGTAAAGTTAAAAGAGAGAGAGAGAGAGAGAGAGAGAGAGAGAGAGAGAGAGAGAGAGAGAGAGAGAGAGAGAGAGAGAGAGAGATACAGAGAGAGTGTGTGTGCGTGTGTGTGCGTGTGTGTGTGTGTGATTAAAAATAATCAACTGTTTTTGTTGTTGTTGTTTACTTTCAAACCTTTTAGTTCGGCTATTGAGAATTTGTTGTTAACGTGTTTGATTGTAAACTCTTATACATCAAAATGTATAGCCAAATGGTAAATGAATATAATGAAGCTATGTAACTGTTCACGAATATAACTTTGTTTGCTTATCTCGATGCACATGTATACCGTATTGGACAAGCTTTACTAAACCTTAAACAGTTCTGAAATATTTGGTCTAAATTGGCGAAGAGAAATTATAACAAAAATAATATTTAAGAACGCATGGGCGTAGTTGATGAAATCAGATTCTGAGGCCTAATTCACTAAACTCTCGCAACTTTGCGATTTCGCAGTGCAATGCTAAAAGACTTGCAAAGAGGATGATTTGTTGTCTAGCAGTGCCTAAGAGACCTTTGTGAATAAGGCTCCTCGTTTTTAAGATATGGATATTTCCACAGTTGGTCTAACGAAGGACAGCGAGCTTATCCGCTGCCGCCACGTATCGATAAATTAATTTCATTTCAACTTATTTTCGTACTTATATCCAATTAAGGTTCAAGCACGCGGTCCTGGGCACCCACCTCAACTATCTGGGCTGTCTGTCCAGGACAGTGGTTTAGTTGTTAGTTGTTTAGTGGTTAGTAAGAAAGAACAGGGTGTAGTGGCCTTATATCTACCCATTGAGCCCTTAAGGACTCGCTCTGGGTTGGATCCGGTACCGGGCTGCGAACCCTGTACCTACCAGACTGTAGTCCTATGGCTTAAACATTGCGCCACCGAGGTCGGTCTATCGATAAAGCAGCAATGGATCGTTTATTATTATGCAGCTTTCTATAGGCACGACACTGGTTGGAACGAAGTAAACCCGGCTACGCTTCATACTACATAGCTATTTCTCGTTCCAGCCAGTGCACCGCGACTGGTATATCAAAGGTTCTGGTATGTGCCATCCTATCTGTGGGACGATGCATATAAAAGATCCTTTACTAGTAATGGAAAAATGTAGTGGGTTTCTTCTCTATGACTGTCAAAATTACCATATGTTTGACAACCAATAGCTGACGATTAATAAACCAATGTGCTCTAGTGGTGTCTTTAAACGAAACAAACTTTCATACCACGTCCCGCCCACTTATTTTAAGAATACAAAGCAAGTTGTAGCTCAGTAGTAGATAAGTTGCCTGAGATACAGTTGGATTTAGATTCGACAGCGCTTTGTGAATCATGTTTGGTATTTACTCTTCCACATACATGTGAATCTTTGTGTGCGTATGCATGTCTGTGTGTGTGCCTGCGTGTGTGTGTAAGTATTTAAATATGTTATATCTGCTTACAACCCGTCCTGAAGTGAACAGTCACGTTGTGTATGTAATTTTGTTTCCCCAGATCCACTTCCCACCACGTGTTATCTTGATATACATCAGTGAGTATACACGATGTCGTCTCAGTGTAATCCCCGTCAACACCATTTGATGGAGGTGATGTGTCGCTTTTATAGTGAGAACTCTGGGAGGCAGGTTTGTTCAACGCTAAATTATCTGAAATATTAAAAATATAATAATAATAATAATAATAATAGTCATAATAATAATAATAATAATAATAGTGATTACAGTGATTACATTGATACTAATTTATAATAAAATACGCAAGGCCCTTTTAACAGTTTATGATCGTTCTGACCGCTTCTCCTCTTTTAAGTTGTACTGCCTTTCACCGTGTTTGTACTTTGTGCGCTCGTGTTCATTCGACTAGTCTACTGTACACACATCGTGCTAAATATTGCTTACAAAGACGAATTTCATAGAAACAACGGTAATGGATGCCGCCATGTTTGTCACAGCATAGAAATGTCAATATACACGGCGGCCGTACACACAACATAGTTTATTTCGTTTAACGACATCAGTATAGCGCATTGATTTCTTAATAATTGGCTTTGGTTATCAAACATTTTGACTTATAGTCTCACAGAGGAAATCCTCTAAATTTTTCCATTAGTAGAAATACATTTGCATATGTACCAACCCACAGACAGGATAGCACATACCACGGCCTTTGATATACCAGTCGTGGTGCACCGGCTGGAACGATAAATAGCCAAATGGGTCCACCGACTGGGATCAATCCTAGACCGACCGCGCATTAAGCGAGCGCTTTCCCACTGGGCTACGTCCCGCCCCTTTGGCTAATGAGGGCTGACTATATACATGTCGGTCGTATTGCAGGGTTGGACCGGTAGGGGACTAATATTTGATAAGAATGCTACACTCGTGATAGTTTTACGAACTCAACTAATTTTCACTGTATCAGAGACAAGGAAACTAAGTGGGTTATCTGGTGTTTAACAAAAACGAGTATGATATTTTATTTATTACCCACCTTCATTTAATGTAATATCTGTACAAACCTGAGTAACTTCCACATTATAAGTGGTTATAGGCATTTTGAACTGAGGTAAACTAATTTCAGAAGTCTTTGCTGTTCTGCATCTGTGTCGCAGCTTTGCAAAACTGTTCTCTTCACATAACAAAACACAAATATGTGTGTTATCGATTTAAATACATTTTGATTGGCTGTTCCTAGCTGATGATCCAGTCGTTACAGCCACACCTTCCAATGAACTAATCAAGACCAAAATTGACTGGTCTATGACGTATAACTGCTCTGTGACGTATAAGTTAACTGGAAGCACAAACTCCGTAAATAGGTTTTAGTTGGAAACTGCATTTAAAAGCAGAACACTACACAAATGTTTTTTTGTGTATCATGTATGGACGCTTAACATAAGTTATGCCTTGGTCACAAATGGCCTGCTGCGTGTTGGCGGCGGCCGAAATTCCTCGAAATTGCTATAACCGTGCGGTGGCCGCACGGTAGAATACGGTAGCCGTGAGGCGATCTCAAGGTTGTTTGCTTGTCGCAAGGGCTTACGATTTTTTAAATTTGACATTAAACTTTTTTTTCGGAAATCGCAAGGCCGTAGGCCGCAACCTCTGGTGTGCCTAGAAAATCGTACGGCAGCCGCAACAACCGTGAGCCCTCCTTACTGTGTCACCTCACGGAGACCTTGCGGCGGCCGCAACTACCGTGCGGACGCCTTGCGATTACCTTGCGGTCGCCGTGAGGTCTCCTAGCGGTTTGCTAACTAGCGCCTTGCGGTCTCCTCACGCATTTCGATTTCATGACGTTCACGATTGCCGTGCGGACCCCGTAACATTTGTGAACACTGCTTCCACAACCCGCAAAGCCGTACGATTTGTAAAAATCCCATCTACAAACCGCAGACCGCAGAACCGTGCGGCGGCAGCATCATATGTGACCGAGGCATTATCATGTTTTCAGCGTTTTGTAGCGATTTAAAGCTCAATTCGTTTTTCAGTGGTTAAACCCCATATACAAATCAAGTATCAACATGCATTATTATTATTAAAAGTGTGATCAAAAATTATTAGTTATCAATAATCATATCATAAACGTGTTTTCTGGTATAGAACTGCATCCGTTCGTTCATCCTTTCATTCGTTCTTTGTTTCTTCATTTCTTTTTGTCTTGCATGACGGGTAATGCAAACATTCAGACACATCTGTAATATTACTCAAGTTCAGATATTACAAATATGTTATTACCTAATACAAACATACTCAAAATAACTGTTAATAATGGTTTTACTCATGTTGCATGTTGGTCCAGACCATCCTTTTTTGCAGTTCCCAGAACATCCTTTGACATCATCACAACCGGAAGTGCAGTGACACGTGTAGTTGCAGTCTAAACCATATCGACTATCTGGACAAACTCCTAGAAAGGAAAACAGTGACACAATTTCTAATAATACAGATTTACGAAATATTTCGCGAGTGGGGGGCGGGGGTGTAACGGGAAAAAAACAATTCGCCATAAACGTATCGCAATGAGAAAAACATTAAAAGAGAGGAAAAACAGGGGGCACTTGAATATGTTTAGGGGGACGGGTCCTCGGTATTGCAAAACAAAGCAATTTCCGTATTAACATATACAAATGTCCACCAAACAGAACATTGTACAATACGGACAGTACAATAAAGGCGACGCCAAACGACATGAATGCTTCGTACGATAATAGCCAGTTGCATAGCAACCGATGAAATCGTAATGTCTTGTCACAATCGGCTATTTTTGTGGTTATCCTATGTTGTATCTTGTGGTATTGCCTTAAGGCCAGATCAAATCAAATATGTACTCAGAGTTAAAACATGTAACAAATACAAAACACCGACGAGTTGAATGGAGATGTCGTATCGGATTAGGCCTACTTTCACACTCTGGGTGTTTTCTATTCAGTTCTTTATTACCGAGTACTATTACGTGAAGTCGGCTAATAGCGTCCTAATCTTCGCTCGTTTTAAATTCATGTCTTTCAAAGTGTAAGGTCTTTAAGACCTATTCATGGAGGCTCACAACAAACTTGTTTTGTTAGGATATGTTTAAACACCATTACCTGTAGTCTTTTGATGACTGACTAGTAGAACTGGTTATGTCTTCAGTGGCGGATTTAAGGTGGAGGACAGGGGGCCGGGCCCCTCTAAATTAAAATTTTACGACAGTTATATTTTTATTTATTTATTATTTTTAACGTTGGAGAATCAGAGGAACATCTAATTAAAAAATGTTTTGCCTTACGCACACCCGCCCCCCCCCCCCCCCCCCCCCCAAATGGATTTTCTGGATCCTATGTGTAAATGTGACACTGTTTACTATATCGCGTTTATATTTCTTAAAGGGACTATTTTGAGTTTGTTGCATTGTAAGATGTTGTTTTAACTAATGAAATGTTGTAACGACTAGTGTTACATATTAAATACATTGCCTTGTTTAGAATATCAGTGTCTGTATATTTAATATTTCTGGTCGTCCTAATATTAGTAAGTAGCCCAAACGTGATTTCCTATCACAATAATTTCGATCATAAAAATAAAATAAAGTTTGACCTGGTGTAAACACTAGATCGATCAGAATCGCATATAATATTGTATTTAAAAAGATACAATAGAAAATGTTTGAAATTACATTACTTAGCGCTGTTCTGTACACTCCTCCCCCCCCCCCCCCCCCCCCCCCGCCCGGTTACGCTACATAAATGTCACTCAATTGAAATAATTTTATACCACACTGTTTTATTAGTTTGTTGTTTTGTGTGCTTTGTTTTTGTTGGTCTTGGGTTTTTTATTGTTATTATTATTATTATTTTTAGTTATTTTATTGTGTTTTTTGTGTTTTTTATTTTTATTTATTTATTATTATTATTTTATTTTTTTATTTTTTTTTGCGGGGTGGGGGAAATTATTATCACAATATATTTAAATGTAATTTATATATTTAGCTGTGCATGTACGATTCAATTAAAGCGAAATTCCTGAGTTTGCTGCATTGCAAGATGTATCTGATTAATAAAATATTTCTACGATTAAATTTACAAATTAAATATATTTTCTTGTTTAGAATATCAGTGTCTGTATATTCAATGTGTTTCTGGTCGTCTTAATATTTGTAAGATGCCCAAACTGGATTTTGTCTTCAAATAATTTCGTACGTTCGAAAAAATTAATTTTTAGGAAAAAAATGAAATTTAACCTAGTAAAAATATTAGAACGGTCAGAAACACATTTAATATACAGCCACTAATATTTTATGCAGAAAAATATATTTGATATGTAATTACAATCGTTAAAAAAGTATCTGTTAGTTGATAACATCTTAAACATTGCAGCAAACTCAGGAATGATCCTTTAATTAGTATTATGTTACCTGTCATTCATGCAATAACTTTGTATTTAGTTAATTAGAGGCTACAGTGTCAAACTCAAGTACACCAATCAAGGACACTACAGATCTTAATTATTTCTGCATATTACGTATTTATGAGTGCGCTGACGTACATACAAACAGTAATACATTAATGCAAACACAATACATAAATACATACATGCATACATATATATATATATATATATATATATATATATATATATATATATAGAAAATGGACTTTCAAAATCGGCTTAGAATGCCTACATGACATTAAACAAATTAATGCGAAACCAATCTAATTAAGAAAAACATTAACATCCGCGTTTGGAGTATAGCATATTATCATTATATTATTCTACAGTATCTTATTATCTCCTGTAAAGCCTATCTTGTGACTGTCAAACATTGGTATTGTTATGTAAAATATTATTATGTTGTCCCCAGCTTAACAGCTAAGCATTATAACCCATAGCAATCACGTTCCAACAAACATAGGTATCTTGTAAATATTAGTGTTTCTATACATGAAACAAGGGGAGAGCAAGCGGAGACACAAGGAATATCCAAAGGCAGATAGCCAAGAGGAGACCCAACGGGAGATACCCAAGGGAGATATCCTTGAGGTTCTCAGTCGCAATACATTATGTTTTACTCCTAATATATGATATTGACGATACCGAAACACAGAAAGGTAATAATCACTTTATTATATAATCTCAAAGTTAATACAACGCGTCTTTGTAAACTGCATACACAAACTTTAATTCCAGTCAGCCATTACTCGATATTCAAATGGCGTATGAATATATAGTGCCGTGTCCTTTACAAAGGAATATCCTTATATTAAAATCAGCTATTACATGATTTTTGTCCAGAACGCTGGATAGCTTTCAATGTAAATTGCTCTATTAAACAGTTTTAGTTTTATGATTATGAATGCTTACGTCAATTCTGTAGTGTCGACGTAGCACGTTTAGTTACATATCAATAAATGTTGTGCTGCTGTGACCTAATTAAGTTAAATATAATTTGCAATACTATGCATGTATGTATGTATGTATATATATGTATGTATAGATGTATGTATGTATGTATGTATATAATATATTATGTATGTGTGTATATATGTATTTAAGAATTAATGAACACACTGGCTCAGGAATTTTTTAAAAATTAAACAGTTATTATTTTTTAATTTTGCCCCAGGGATTCGAAATTGATTTTAAATTGACCGTTGTGATATTTAAAATATAACTGTTTTTCGGTCAGTCTTGTTTTTAATTTGTTTGGCTAGTACTATATTTTGTGTCTTAGCCGAATACGACGTATTGTTTTTAGAAAATTGTTAGAAAAGGGAATAACAAACCAACCAACCGCTGAAACATAGGCTGGGTTAGAGGCTTACACACAGGCTTAGGCGGCGGGTAGTCGTGTGGAGACTAAGATATCCTTGAGACTTGGATTTTTTTCTGTATGCAATAACCGGACGTGCTGTAATGAGTTTTTTCATAACAGTTTGCAGATTTAAAAATTTCTCCTTCATAATTTTATCAATATCAACGCAACGTCGATTATAAATTATTAGAAAAATTATTTTATCTCTTTCTACGGCTTTACCAGATTCCACATTGATTCCAAATAGCTTTTTTCTCTGTAATGTACGAATCCAGAAGGCTCTCAAGTCTCAAGAGGTCTGTTTTGTCTTTTGAACAAAATATCGGGGGTTGTTCAATTGGAATTATTTAAACATTTTCATCTAATGAATGGTCAGGTAGCTTGAAATGATCGGATGTCGACCTCATGCCGAATATCATACTTATGACAAACTGCTCTAATTCTCAGTTGGTTTTGCGTTTGTCCTACATACTGCTTTTTACATAAATTACAGGTGATTAGATATACATGTACTACATCTTTTTAATCACAGTTCATGTCTGTCCGAATTTGATATTCAATTTTGGTCTGTTAACTTTTGAAAGTCGACTGCGTTTTAAGTAAGTTGTGAAGTCTACACCTGGTTTTGTCACACGCAGCAGAGGAGCTAGTGCTTATTTGGTGTGGGTTGGTTATGCTGAAGCTTGTATGGTTTATAGTCTTCAGTTGCCCTAAGGGGATTTTCTAATTCTCGAATAGATTCAGATTTAATTTTTCTTAAACAAACGTTTTGAATATCCTTAGGTTTAAAGCACTAAATAAAAGTGAACAAGCCTCATTGAAAATCTGTTTGTTACTCGAATTTCTGTGAAATCAAATAATCTGAGATTTAACAATGCCTTTAAAGGTGTGGTGTGGGTGGAGACGTTGGTGCGTGTCTGAGGGTTTTAAAAACACTTTGTAGTCTAGGTAACCTGATGTTTCAAACTGTGTACCTTTATAAATTGTTACATCCAAAAAGTCAACTGATTTATCTGATATGGTGGCCTTAAGTTTGATATTGTCATCCTGTTGATTTAATAGCTCAAAAAAGTTCCAAAATTATTGTTTGGAATGTGGCCAAATGATAAGTATATCGTCGAGAAATCTGAGGTACAAAAGATATGTTTTACTCGATTTCTTTAAAGCAGCCTCTTCCCATTCGGCGACATAGATAGATGCAAAATTTGGGCTAAAACGTTTGCCCATAGCACAACCACACACTTGCTCATACATTTCTCCATCCAACTCAAAATCATTTCGTTTTAGGCATAATTATAACAGCTCAATAATGTTTTTATCTGGTCCGTTCTGTTTGGATCTGGGTACTTATCAAATGCTCTCTTAACTGAATCAATGCACGCATCAATACCTATATTGGTGTGCATGGAGTCAATATCAAGGGTAACCAAAAATCAATCTTTTGGGATTTTGGTTTTTGATAATTTTGATAGAAGATCTTCAGTGTTTTTCACAAAACTTTCATGTCTATTTGCAATTGGTTTTAAGTGAAAGTCTATATATTCTGAAATATTGTACGATTCTGATCCACAGTCTGAAATGATTGGACGACCGGGTGGTGTGTTAATATCGGTCCCTGTATCGACTGGCTTGTGGATTTTTGGAAGTAGATACAATTTCCGCGTTTGGGATTGTGACCTGGCTTATAAATTTTTTACTTGCTTTTTATTGACATGTCCCTGATATTTTAGACATCGAATAATTGCATTGAACGTTTTACAATTCTCAGGCCAAATAGCTTTGTCTAATTTTTTTAGTACTTTGAATTATTAAGCTGTCGATGGTCATCCCAGATATAGTTCTCCCTTAATAGAATGACAGTGGCTGACTCCTTATCTGCAGGTTTTATAACAAGTTTGCGGGTTTTTTCCTAGTTTGGTCAGAGCACGACGTTCTATGACAGAAATAGTTTGCTGATTTGTGTAAACTGTCATATCATCCACTTTTTCCACTATCCTTTTATGAGCTTTAATGATTCCAGGATCTACTCTAGAGTTTAGGGGTAACCAGCCGGAGTTTTCTGTGAATGGAATTTTTTCTCCAGTTGAATGCCAAAACCAGTCGGCCAGTTTCATTTTGTGATAAAAAAAACAACAACTCCTGTATCCATTATACCATATATGTATTGATGTATGTATGTATGTATGTATTGATGTATGAATATCTATATATTGTATGTATGTCGAGGTTGACTGTTACGTACATAGATATTACCGCACTGGCGCAGGGGATAATTAAATCCTTTCTGGCCTCACAAATTGTCCCATGCCGTTGCTGGGACTCGAACCTGTGGCACCGAATCGCCCGCAAATTGCAAGACTAACCACGATACGCTCTGAGCTATCGAAGCTTCCATAAAAAGGAAGTTATTTAACTCAACCATATGCATGGGGCCTACAATGTAAGTATGTATGTATGTGTGTATGTGTGTATGTATGTATGTATATATGTATGTATGTGTGTGTGTGTGTGTATGTGTGTATGTATGTATGTATGTATGTGTGTATGTACGAATATCTATATATTGTATGTATGTATGTATGTATGTATGTATGTATTTTATGTATGTACGTATGTATGTACGTATGCACACACGTATGTACACACGTATGTATGTATGCATGTGTGTATGTACGAATATCTATATATTGTCGGGTTTAACTATAATATACTTAGATAAAAAAGGATGCTCTTTAACTCAACCGCTTATGTGCAGACCTGTATGTATGTATGTATGTATGTATGTATGTATGCATGCATGCATGCATGTAAGTATGTATGTATGTAAGTATGTATGTAAGTATGTAGGTATGTAGGTATGCATGTATGTAAGTATGTATGTATGTATGTATGTGTGCATGTATGTGTGCATGTATGCATGTATGGAGAGAGAGAGAGAGAGAGAGAGAGAGAGAGAGAGAGAGAGAGAGAGAGAGAGAGAGAGAGAGGGTTACATCATTTACAAAGATCATCTCGATTATTCAGGGAAGGGGTGTAACATTTAAAAAGGGTACATTAAACAATGAATTGTAAGATAAATGGTATCTGTTTCTTACATATTATATTTTCAAAAAGTAACTTTAAACGTCATTTCCAATTAAAACGTATTTACGGTCCAGTGAATGGTGATAAATGTGAGTGTGTTGGTTGAAAATGCAAAACATGTATGCAATTTTATTACATCTAGTACCACTGTGTCAAGTAACCTTGTGCTTGAAACATGTATGCTGGTAACCTAATATAACTACTTTGTGTAAACCAGGATGTTGTCCGACAGGCTAGGTAGCTGTGACAAGGGATAGAGCTGACGTACAATGACACCTGGGAGTACAATGAGCTACAGGTTAGGTAGCTGTGACAAGGGATAGAGCTGACGTACAATGACACCTGGGAGTACAATGAGCTACAGGTTCCATCTGAATTTACTCGTATTCATATCTTGTTCGTTTACGTTTGGTGACTCCACTGTCCACAGGAAACCAAGCGAGACCTAACTGAAGGAAAGACGAACTGTTTTGTTTAACGGCGTACGCATCACATTCTAATGGGGGTTACATGGCGTCGCAAATGATGAAAGATAAAACTCGCCGTCATCACGCAATGAGCTACTCTTTTCGATTAGCAGCAAGGGATCATTCATACAGACAACATCCTACAGATAGGATAGTACATACCACGGCCTTTGTCACACCAGTTGTGGAGCACTGGCTGGAAAGAAATAGCCCAATTGGCCCACCGACATAAACAAATTATGTCACCTCATAATAATTTTAATCTACCTGCAAGAAAATAAGGTGTCACATGGCATTTATGATTTAAAGAGTATTTTTGTTAGTAACCTTCATTTTAGCTGAGAATCGCAGTCCATTTAAGAAACAATATTTTACCCTGTACTGTTTCAACCTCAAGTGTACACCGCATATCAAATGTAGACACTGGGGGGATTCATTGTGTGTGTGTGTGTGTGTGTGTGTGTGTGTGTGTGTGTGTGTGTGTGTGTGTGTGTGTGTGTGTGTGTGTGTGTGTGTGTGTGTGTGTTTTCGTGCGTTTGTGTATAATATGTATACACCAATGAAGCGTGAATATAATGTAATTTATAACTTATCTTAAAGATATTATGCCAATTATAATAAACATAATATTTGGCTTGATTGGTTTGTTTTCGAAGTGATATTGGCCAAACCGTTTACACCTTTGGAATATTATAACAGTACACAATTACATACAATAGTTTTTTAAAGTGTTAAACGAAGCAACTAACGGGTTATTCGTTATATAAAATGTGCAAACCCATATAACTATCAACAATAAAGTTTATTATTGTCTGCCTTATTATTACTCTAAATTACAGACAGCAACAAAATATACAGTTCTTGTCATCCACGTAACATAGGGATGCGTTCAGCGACAACGAACAGCACCAACGTTCAATAATTATTTGACTGGTTCTCGATTCTGTTTAAATTCAAGCTCAATACCAAGTATGTGATGTTTGTAATTAATTAAGAGGCCATGTAAGTTGAATAAACTTACTGTTGTCAGCAACCGGCCTTACTGGCGCAGTGGTTAAGCAATCGGATTACAGACTGGTAGGTACAGGGTTCACAGCCCGGTACCGGCTTCAACTCAAAGCGAGTTCTTAAGGTATCAATGGGTAGATGTACGGCCACTACACCCTCTTCTCTCTAACCACTAACAAGCCATCTTACAACTAACCCACTGTCCTGGACAGACAGCCCAGATATCTGAGCGTGCTTGAACTTTAATTATGTCTCGCTTCAGTCAGTGCACCACGACTGGTATGTCAAAGGTCGTGGTATGTGCTACCTTGTCTATGGAATGTTGCATATAAAAGATCCATTGCTGCTAATCGAAAATAGTAGCCCATGAAGTTGCGACAGCGGGTTTCTTAGATCTCATTATCTGTGTGGTCCTTAACCTTAACCGCGTCAAACGATTAGTGGTTCTTCATGTAATGCTGGATTTTTATATAGCAATGACCTTAAGTGGTTATCCGTATAGGTGGCCCATCCAAAGATGGTAAGCTCACGAATGCTCTTGGAACTTTATGGGTCACCTCGGAAGTTCAACAACAACATCATCTTCGATATAACAACTTCAGCATCTGGAGATCATCATGCATTTCACCCACCTGCTCCTTCCGGTGGACAAATGGCGGACTGTTCAAAAACATCACCATTTCTCTCCTTCCTCAACCCATCATTCCTCCACATACCTATCCCAACAACCTTCCTTCATTTACATTATAAATAATGTGCCCACAACAGCTGTATGGATAACCTGGCGGCGGGCGGTGACGCCGTGTTAGGGCGTAGGCGGTCTCGGCCGTTACGTTTGTCAGGTAGGAGGCCTTCTCCACCCCACCCCCACCCCACCCCACTCCCTGGCGTGCCCTACCCATGGAAATCCGGCCCAGCAATTTTGGGTACTTTCCTGATACTGGAGCCTGTCCGCAAAGCCCACCCATTTGCGAAACCTTATTCTTGATATTAATTAAATACATTAATGAGAGCACCAATTGGGACATTTTGGGCTTCAACATGCCCCTCCATATTCGATGCATATCAGCAAAGCTACATATGGAGCATGCTATCTGCTACAGATACAGACGTAGTTGCCTTAGCTATTGCATCAGTGGGTGCACTTGAGAGATGTGAACAGTGGGTGGTTTTTAGTACAATGTATACATACATGCTCACATCATCCCGACCAAATTGGTAGGGCAAAGGGAATGGGGATTAGTTCTTCTCCAATTTGAGAAAAGGAAAAATGGCCTGTACATGTGGTGGCCTGTATTTATGTGTTGGATGATTACCTAGATGAATGTCAAAGTTTGGTTGATATATTGCATATTGTGTTTTTAACCACCGACGTTAACGTTGTTGCCTATGAGATTTTATATGGTATAGCATAACCTATAACGGTATCCCTGTCGCCTATCTTGACGGAAAGCCTCGATTTTTGTTAGGTTACCCATTTTGTGTAAGAACTAGTGTTTTTCCATTAATATACATTTTGTGATCGAACCTCCTCGGTGAAACTAGCTACCGTTGAACCTTTCCCGTTCTGAACAGTATCCCATGACTGGTATACCAAAGGCCGTGGTGTGTAAAATAGCCCTTGCTGCTTTTCGGTAGAAGTAGAGTGGTGGCAGCGTGTTTCCTCTTTTATTATCTTTGTGGTCCTCAACCATTGGTCTGTCGCCATATAACCGTAATAAAAATGTGCTGAATGTGTCGTTAAATAAAAAGTTTTTTCTTCTCCTAATATACATTTTCAAACAGGTTAACAAAGAGGAGCCATAAAACGGCCTTTGATATACCAGTCGTGGTGCACTGGCTGGAACGAGAAATAGCCCACTGGGCCAACCGACGGGGATCGAGCACAGACTGACCGCGCATCAAGCGAGCGCTTTACCACATGGCTACGTCCAGCCCGTCTTAGTTGGATATAACTACGAAACTCAAACAGAAAGCATCCAGTGAAGCATAATACACAGGCCTTTACCACAGGGCCACGTCCAGCCCGTCTTAGTTGGATATAACTACGAAACTCAACCAAAAAGCATTCAGTGAAGCATAATACACAGGTCTTTACCACAGGGCTACATCCAGCCCGTCTTAGTTGGATATAACTACGAAACTCAAACAGAAAGCATTGAGTGAAGCATAATACACAGGTCTTTACCACAGGGCCACATCCAGCCCGTCTTAGTTGGATATAACTACGAAACTCAACCAGAAAGCATTCAGTGAATCATATACACAGGCCTTTACCACTGAGCTACGTCCAGCCCGTCTTAGTTGGATATAAATACGAAACTCAAACAGAAAGCATTCAGTGAAGCATAATACGCAGGTCTTTACCACAGGGCTACATCCAGCCCGTCTTAGTTGGATATAACTACGAAACTCAAACAGAAAGCATTCAGTGAAGCATAATACGCAGGTCTTTACCACAGGGCTACATCCAGCCCGTCTTAGTTGGATATAACTACGAAACTCAAACAGAAAGCATTCAGTGAAGCATAATACGCAGGTCTTTACCACAGGGCTACATCCAGCCCGTCTTAGTTGGATATAACTACGAAACTCAAACAGAAAGCATTCAGTGAAGCATATACACAGCTCTTTACCACAGGGCTACATCCAGCCCGTCTTAGTTGGATATAACTACGAAACTCAAACAGAAAGCATTCAGTGAAGCATAATACGCAGGTCTTTACAACATGGCTACATCCAGCCCGTCTTATTTGGATATAACTACGAAACTCAAACAGAAAGCATTCAGTGAAGCATATACGCAGGTCTTTACTACAGGGCTACGTCCAGCCCGTCTTAGTTGGATACAACTACGAAACTCAAACAGAAAGCATTCAGTGAAGCATAATACACAGGTCTTTACCACAGGGCCACGTCCAGCCCGTCTTAGTTGGATATAACTACGAAACTCAAACAGAAAGCATTCAGTGAAGCATAATACACAGCTCTTTACCACAGGGCTACATCCAGCCCGTCTTATTTGGATATAACTACGAAACTCAAACAGAAAGCATTCAGTGAAGCATAATACACAGGTCTTTACCACAGGGCCACGTCCAGCCCGTCTTAGTTGGATATAACTACGAAACTCAAACAGAAAGCATTCAGTGAAGCATAATACACAGCTCTTTACCACAGGGCTACATCCAGCCCGTCTTAGTTGGATATAACTACGAAACTCAAACAGAAAGCATTCGGTGAAGCATAATACACAGGTCTTTACTACAGGGCTACGTCCAGCCCGTCTTAGTTGGATATAACTACGAAACTCAAACAGAAAGCATTCAGTGAAGCATAATACACAGGTCTTTACAAGAGACGTGTATTCACAAAGTCAGATCATGATAACAGTGTTTTCTTACCTCGTCGGCTTTAAGTAATATCACGAGGTCGTAAGAACTGGAGTGAACCGTATAGACAATGTAAACTAGTGCGGTAGCTTAAAACGCAGTGAGCTACCCCAGCCATCTTTCTACTTATTTAACTTCCTGGTGTACGGCCTTTGATATACCAGTCGTGGTGCAATAGCTGGAACGAGAAATAGCCCACTGATCCAACCGACGGGAATCGATCCCAGACCGACCGAGCTTCAAGCGAGCGCTTTACCACTGGCCCCTCTTAGTGTGATATAACTACGAAACTCAACCAGAAAGCATTCAGTGAAGCATATACACAGCCCTTTGAAAGAGACGTGCATGCACAAAATCATATTATGATAAAAGTGTTTTCTCCTCGTCGGCTTTAAGTAGCATCACGGGGTCATAAGAACTGACGTGAACCGTATAGATAATGTAAACTAGTGCAGTAGCTATATTACAAAATGTCGGAACACTTGATGTGTATGCTCGTCTTTACAATGTGGGCGTGTTGTCGTGTAACATCAGGTATGATTTGTGTAAATTATCACTATAGTTTACAAAGCCTGGTTTTCTCTTGTGACATGTATTACTATTGCTACAGCCACAAAGTTTACTTCGATAGATAACCAAGAGATCTTTTATATGCACTTTCCCACAGACAGGAATTTGGTGGACAGTCATGGGCCACACAGTTTGTCGATATAGAACCAATAGATATTTTATATGCACTGTTGATGGGAATACGGGTCAAGGATCATATGGAAGTCTCTCTATGGTTACTCCATTGGAGGAACCTTACACTTGGAGGTTTTGTCATTTGTATTAAATCCAGGATACTTTGTATATGCCTTTTCCAACAGTCTTGAGTGCATAATGCCACTGCTTTATATATCCATGTACCAAATGTGCAACACTGGTTGGAAACTATCCAACTAATGTATCGAAGGATGGACGCACCCATCTAAGCATCTAAAACTGCACTCGCACATTCTTCTCTCCTTCCTTCCATCCTAGTTTCTTCATTTTCTTCAAACCGTCTATCCGAGCGCCAACACACCCATCCATGCATCCACCCACTCATTCATCCGTCCATCCATCGATCCACCAATCCCCTGTCACCCACCCACACATCCATCCACCCATCCATCCATCCATACACACATACATAGATGCATACATATTTCCATACATACATATATACTTCAATCCATCCATCCATCCGTCCGTCCGTCCATACATACATACATACACACATACATACATATGTAACTGTCAACCTCGTCATACAAACAATATATATATATTCATACATCAATACATATGTACATACATACATACATACATACATACATACATACATCCTGCTATCTGCATATCCAAACACATCCAACCATTCCACTATCGAAATATATCCATTCATCCATCCACCTATTAACGCTCCCACCCACTAACCATCCTTGTTACACCAATAAACGTAAATTGTCGAAAGGTTTGACATTTTGTCAAGTAATTTTAGTCGGAAAGTTATTCCTATACAGGGGCGAGACGAAGCCCAGTAGTAAAGCGCTCGCTTGATGCGCGGTCGGTATGGGATCGATCCACGTCAGCGGGTGTCCGACGCCATATAACCGTAAATGAAATGTGTTTCGTGCGTGGTTAAATAAAACATTTCTTTCTTCTTATCCCTATTCAAGAGAGTTTACCTTTCACCAGACAGTACCCAATGTCGACAGCTAGTTTTATGTTTATAATTCTTTATTAAAATATATAGTGTGCTGCAGCTAAAGAAAGTTTGAAAAGTTTGTTTTGTTTAACAACATCACTAGATTATTATTATTAATCATCGGTTATTGGATATCAAACAATTGGCAATTCTGTCATATAGTCTCAGAGGGAAAACATGGTACATTTATCCATTATTAGCAAGGAATCTTTTATATGTACTACATCACAGACAAGACAAACCACAAACTTTTATATACAAATCGTTCCGACTTGTTGACATACATCATAAACATACGTTACAATGCATTTACACTAGAATATAATTATATTCTAAAACATAAATCTACCATCTACAGTCCGTGATTGGAATAATCTGGATAATAATGTATAAAACACAGACTATCTTACACCATCTAAAACTGTGTATCTTCAATTAAAAATGTGCTTTAAAAAATTAACAAATTGTCATACGGATCACGCTCAAACCAAATAATCAATTATAGACTTCGTTTAGAATGCAGAAATCTCAACGCACACATAACATACCAGACATTTTAATAAAAACTAGTTTTGTACTTGTGGGTATCTTTCGGAGATACCTTATACATGTTTGTTTTTGTTTTTGTTTGGTTTGTTTGCTCATTCTATGATAACATCCTAAAAACTATGTTTTATGTTAATTGTGGTTCCAATCACCATACAACGTTATAGAGGGCGGGACGTAGCCCAGTGGTAAAGACCTCGCTTGATGCGCGGTCTCGGATCGATCACCGTCGGTGATCCCATTGGGCTATCTCTCGGTCCTATCAGTGCACCACGACTGGCATAGCAACGACCGTGGTATGTGCATATAATGTATGGGATTGTGCATATAAAAACAACCTTTCCTCTCTAAAACTATATGTCGAAATTACCATATGTTTGACATCAAATAGCCGAGGATTAAACAAATCAATGTGCTCTAGTGGTGTCGTTAAACAAAACAATACACACACACACACACACACACACACACACACACACACGTTCGTTATATGGCTTAAAGACTGAGCCCTGGAACTTCATGTAAGTAGAGTAAGATCTGTTGATAAATTGTTTGTATTATCTAAGCGTTTGACGCTTTAATGTCTTAACGTTACACGCACACTTGTACTGTATTGTGTTATCTTATAAATATGTTCTGCAACTGATTTCAGTGATCTTCGTGCGAATATAGCTAGCTGAAACGATGTTCAGGAAGATCAGTATGTGTGCACATATCCATCTGATCAGTGCCGTATCTCTTCACAATGCAGAATCGAATTGGCATTTGGCAAAATAGTGGTTGATTTCATGGATCTCGATCTAGCGTCTCGTCTATATGAGGACAGCCACTCTCGAGGAGATACGTTACTGGACAATACATAATTTTGACTGCCACACCCAGACTAGTTTACTAAATCAAAACTAGCACATGGATGAGTTCAATGGAATAAATACAGCTGCTATGATGACGTGCATTCATGAATCATTGTCAAAACTATCGAAAGAAAGAAAGACAGAAGGAAGGAAGGAAGGAAACAACGAAAGAAAGCAAATAAACAATACAAGTTATCTGTGTATTCGATAATCAGACAGTAGGTTTGCTACAATCAAAACACAAACGAGACACAAAAAAGACATGACTATACAAGAGGCTATACAACAACAAATAAATTTAAAAAAAAAAAAAAAAAAAAACAACCCACACACACACACACCAAACAACGCCCGTACATTATTTACTAATTACGGAAAACATTTTGTTTTGTTTATACATTTATGTACATGAGATTATTTTTATTTCTTTATAGTCTTCTTCACTTACAACACGTTTTCTCTTCTACTCTTTTGGGGAGGGACGTAGCCCAGTAGGAAATGCCTGCCTGTTGCTCAGTCGGTCGAGGATCGATCCCCGTCGGTAGGCCTATCGGGCTATTTCTTGTTCTAACCAGTGTGCCACGACTGGTATATCAAAGGTCGTGGTATGTGCTGTACTGTCTCTGTAACGGTCAGTGTAAACATCCCTTGCTACTAATGAGTAAATGTAGCAGGTTTCCTCTCTAAGACTGTCAAAAATTACCAAATGTTTGCCATCCAATAGCCGATGATTAGTAAATCAATGCGCTCTAGTTGTGTTATTAAAAGAAACAAACTTTAACTTCTACTGTTTCAGTTTTACCATATTTCAGTGTATTGCTAACATAATAGGATTATCGTATCTGATATCTAGTATAAAATCATACCTGATGCTGTACCAATTTGTAAGAATGTCCACATTACACAGAGAAACACAGACGTCAACCAGGTCGACATTTTGTACTCTTTGTGCGAACCGGGAAGCCTTATTGATTATGTACTCACTAGCGAATCGTGTTTCGATTTAATTTCATATTTTCAATCCGGTGAGTTCAATTGTTTCTCCGACCATGCACCTGTATGTTTCACACTGGGTTGTAATGTAAACATCTGATTGATGAGATTCGAACACACACTACCGTGAAGTGGATCGACGAAAACAATGCTGTCATTGCTTCCAAAGTAACCGAAAATATTGAAACGCTATTGAATATATGTTCAACTAGTGGTAATAGCCAAGATTGTATAAACGTACGGGTTGATAAATTCACAAACGAACTAATACTATTATATTGCCTTACTGTGACGTCACTACCCATACAAACAGAAAGAACTATATGCGCCGGCACACTACCACAGGCGGTGATAAGCCAGGGGTAAAGCTCGATTTAACGAATATAGAGCAGCTCTCCATATGTTTTAATGGTAGAAGAAGTTGACCTAAATCGAATTGAACTCGTACGTGTAAAAAGAATATATAAGTCATTAGAACGCCGCCTAAAAAGAAATTATAAATGCCAACAAGGCAACATGCTCAACTATCTCCGCAAATATAACCCAAAGCAGTTTTATGTACATTTCGAAAAAAGGAAGAAAAACGTAAATTCAGAACTAACAAATGATCAATTCTATAACCATTTTAGCAAATTGGCTGAAAACGTGCCTAAATTAGACGACGAGACACAAGATTATTTACGTAAATACGACCAGTAAGTTAGTGACGCACCGAACCGCGAGCTTGACTCTGAAATTACAGAGAAGGAAATTCTTAATGCTGTACATAAGTTAAAGACGAACAAATCCAGTGGGCTTGACAAGGTATTAAACGAATATTTTATAAATTGTATAAATGTTTTGATGCCATGTTTATTGATATTATTTAACGCTGTCTTTGATTGGGTACATTTCCACACAGTTGGTCATTGGGATGCTGATTTTTAAAAAAGGCAATGCAAACGACCCTGATAATTACAGAGGCATAACTTTAGTCAAGGGAAATTATTTACTGCCATCCTAAATGAACGATTATTAGAAAAATGGTTAAGTGACGCTCAATTTGGTTTTAGAAAACAGTGATCGACGCCGCTTTCATTCTTCAATCTTTAATTGAACGAATATTGAAGAATAAAAAGCGACTGTATTGCTGCTTCGTGGACTATAGTAAAGCATTTGATTATGTCAATAGACAAAAACTATGGTACAAAATGATTCAACTTGGTATCGATGGTAAAATGCTTAATGTTATCCGGTCACTGTATGATAATGTGAAATGCTGCGTCAAATATAACAGTATGCTATCCAACTTTTTCAGTTGTAGAAACGGACTTTTCCAAGGTGAAGTATTATCACCGCCATGTTTGTAAATGACTGTGAAATGCATTTCTTATTAATTGCCCCTATATCGACATCCAATCATTAAATATATTCCTACTTATGTAGCCGATGATATGGTTCTCCTAGTGAAACACCAGAAGGCCTTCAGTCAATGCTCAATTCACTATCAAAATATACTACCAAATGGGACCTAACTGTAAATACAACTAAGACTAAGGTTGTCATTTTTAGAAATGGGGGGATCATTCGAGACAACGAAAAGTGGTTATACAAAGGTGAACAGTTAGAGGTTGTAAATGAATTCATTTATCTTGGCTTATTATTCTGTTATAACGGTGTTAATCGAACTCAAAAACGATTCGCTGATCAGGGAAGAAAAGCCTTGTTTTCATTATTAAACGTATGCAAAAGACATTATTTTAATATTGAAACAATGCTATCTGTTTTTGACACCTATGTTAACAGTATTCTTAGTTATGGGTCAGAGGTCTGGGGATTCCACTGTGCAAGGGATGTTGAAAATAGTCATACAAAATTCTGTAAAAAACTACTTGGAGTACAACAAGGGGCCTGAATTTATATATAGTGAATTAGGGCGTTTTCCTCTGTATATTTATGAGAAAATTAAGTTTTTAAATATTGGATTAAAATACGAAATACTGAAAATTGTATCCTTTTAGCTATATATGAGGAAATGGAACGATTAAAGGAAAACTGGGTAACACAAGTCAAACAAGAACTAAATAGGCTTGGACTAAACTATATATGGAACATACCAAATGTTGGTAACAGAGAATATAATATAATTAAGGAAAGAATTTACGATAATTTTAAACAACATTGTTTTAGTCGAATAACGACTTCACCGAAAGGTACCTTATATAAATTTTCGTTACTTGAATTCAAGCTACAAACATATCTTAGACAACCCATACCATTAAATAACTTAAAAGAAATATCAAAGATCCGAATTAGTGCACACAAATTAAATATAGAAATCGGAAGGTATAGGAAAATTGACAGGGCCGAAAGAAAATGCACTATTTGTAACTATAATGATATAGAAGACGAATACCATTTTATCCTTATTTGCCCAGCTTTGAATGATTTGAGGAATAAGTATATAAAACAATGTTACCACAGACGTCCAAGCGTATTTAGGCTCATTGAACTATTAACAACTGAAAGCAATAAAGACATCAATAACCTGGGAAAATATTTAGTTTTGGCAAATAAAGTTAGAAACGATTTACTGAAGCTTACTTATGACATCCACAAACCTGCCGTTTCATTAGCAAGTATATTAATCATATTTCATCTGGTATACATCAATATATACCTATATATTTAGAATTAGAATTATTACTATACCACGATAATGTTTATAGTGCACATATATATGTACATCCCACCACTATTACTAGTATGATATGTTAATTTTACCATTAATTCTTAAATCACTCTCCACCTGTATTTGTATATTTGTATATATACCGTAATTATATATGTATGTATTTATGCTGATAAGTTTGTTTAACTTAAGGCAAATAAAGAACTTGAACCTGAAAAAAAAGAAGAAAAAAAAAGAAAGTTACCTGGTCTGTCGCACTGGTAAGCAGCGAAACATTCAGTATGAGAGCGGGGGGAAGGGGTGGGGGTTGGGGGGTTGTTGTGGCATGCTGTATCTACTAAGACACATGGCTTGAAAACCGGTTTTATGTTGTGTGCATCTTTATATGCAATAAGCTATTGAAAACTGGTTTTATGCTGAGTGTGTGAGTATGAAAGAAGGTATTGAAACTGGTTGCGCACTGGGTATTTGTGTTGAGGCGTTTTCATATCTCTGAAAGAGACCTTTGTTCACTAGCCCGTCTCCTTTGTAGGTGTCAAATGCGCGGATTAACGGGGAGGTGTGTGTGTGTGTGTGTGTGGGGGGGGGGGGGGGGGGGGGGGGGAAGAGAGATTATAGTGACACGTACCCAACCCCGATCTCCAAACGTCCCCAAAACCAAGTTTTTGTCATTGATATAATCGATTTAGGGTTTTTTTTCTGTAGGAAACATGTGCAAATTTGGTCGGCTGAGTTTTTTTAACGAAAAACTACTTTTTATGTAATGCATTTTATCTATAATGCATGTTATTACCCTTTGGAAGAATCGTATATAATGCATGTTCACGTACTTTCGAAGTGTTGTTTTTTAACTAATGCGGAGTAATGTACTTTGTAATATTATAAGTGTCGTTGTGTTTGACGCTGCATCTCCGTCTTAGACAAATCATGTAGCTGCGATTATTTTATATTTGTGTTTGTTTTCATCACCACTCCAGAAAACATGGACACTTAATGTCCGATAAAACACCCTGCTGCATGCATTCATCATCACTGTCGAACCCATCATTAACAAAACGATATAATAGTCGATACTATACACTCCATTAATAATACAATATATAATTAGTGGATCACATGGCTCTTCTTATTTATCTCCGATAAATATTGTCTGACGTTTGACAGACGAATGGCCACCGAAGCGCAAAGTAGATCCGCTGAGAATACTTAGTCTGATCATTTACTCGTCCCCAGATCAACGTAAAGTACTTAAATATGTGTAGATGGTGGTACATTTAGACATAGGCAGTGTGTGTCCAAGCTAGTATGCTTGAATCTTAGTTGGACAAAATCAATAATTAAATTTGAATTTGACCAAGAAAAATGTGTATTAATATTTAACTATTAAATATTTCTTGCTAGAATGTGACATTGGTCTGTATGGCGCAGATTGTTCGTTTACCAAGGCCTTTGTTACACCAGTTGTGGAGTACTGGCTGGAAAGAGAAATAGCCAAATGGGGCCACAGACGGGGATCGATCCTAAACCGACCGCGCATCGAGCGAGCGCTTTACCACTGGGCTACGTCCCGCCCCACAGCTTGGGATTACTTAAGTTTCGGTTCTGGTCAAGCCGCTCACACTCTGGTTTAATGTGTAGCTAACAATATCTGATCACGTTAAAGTTTTAAACATAACAACAACAAACCACAACCACAACAACAACAACAACCACAACCACAAAACAATAAAAAACATTCTGAGAGTACTGCTAAAGCAATGCATGTCCCCTATTGATCCCAACAACTGAAGTCCTAAGTTTAAGGGCCACAATCCATTGAAATAATTAGTAAGTCGCCATGAAGGAAATGGAAATGGTTTAATTAACGACGCACCCAACACATTTTATTTACGGTTATATGGCGCTGGACATATGGTTAAGGACCGCACAGATACGGAGGGAGTAAACCCACTGTCGCCTCTTCGTGGGCTACTCTTTTCAATTGACAGCAAGGGATCTTTTATTTGCACCATCCCATAGACAGGATAGCTCATACCACGGCCTTTGATGTACCATTTGGTATGAACTGGCCGGAGCGAGAAATAACCCAATGGGCCCACTGGTGGGGATCGACCCCAAACCGACCGCGCATCAAGCGATAACTTTACCACAGGGCTACGTCTGGCAGCCAAATCGCCACGAAAGTCATCCACGATCTGTAACAGAACATGATAATGCTATATACATAATGTCAGACGGACGGCCAGCCAGCCATACATACAGACAGAAGGACGGTGAGGAACCATGCACACACCATTGGTTCCTGTAGGGCAGGGGTGGGAATGGGTGCATGCTGATTTTTGCCCCAAGTAAACGAAAATGTCCGAATCTGAATAACAACGTTTATTCATTATAGCATTAATACAAACAACTATTATTAGGTTGCAAACGAATCACTACGCATTTTGTCATAGATTGCAACTAATATTGTGAGTAGAATGATGAAAATACGTGTAAAAAGGTTCCAGACTAGCTCAGGTTACCCTCATGTCTGCATTGTTTTTGCCCGAATTCGAAGATTTGCTCCAGCACTGGGTGAGTGGTGTGTAGTTTCGCCACCAAACTCCCAACCTCCGTTTTGTACGACTACGGCACAAACACAAAAGGTAGGGACTGCATGGATAAATTCGCGGGGTCAGGAATAGGACTTACACATCAAATGACAAAACCGTAGTGCGAGTGCAGACATTTTAGCAGGGGGTGGTGGTGGTGGCTGTTGTTAGACTGTAGCGAGCGAAGTTAAAAGAGGGATCGACCCATCATCCCCCGGAAAAGATATTGAAAAAGAAGAAGAAAATGTCCTTGAGAAGGATGGGGTTTCGAATGGGGGGTGGGGGGGGGTGGAGGGTGGGGGGATAGACTGTGGAGAGCGAAGTTTATAGCGGGGTTGAGTCATGATCCCCCGGAAAATATATTGAAGAAAAAGAAAATGTCCTTGAGAAGGATGGGGTTTCAACCCCAGAAACACTCCCCTTGCACACCGACTGTGAAGAGGAACACACTGTCTATTAATGTAAGTCGACAGTTTGTAATACACCAGGAAGATAAATGTGCAAATATCTAATTGGGATAGATGGGAGGGTAATCGTACACGTGTTGCATGTTGTGTATTCAGTTCAGGCTTTTTTTATTACCACGCTTTATTACATGAACAGGCTTATCGTTGAATTTGTCGTCGGTGACGACGGTGACCTTTTTCTTTGGACGTTTTACTAAGCTGCACCCAATAGGGTATTGGTTGAGGCAATATCATACGATGTCAAATAGACGTATGCATGCATGCGTGACTAAGAAAGCGACGTTTGTACAGTGGCACACACACACTACTGGTGAAAATTAAAGCCACTCTCCGTCATGCAAAACGTATTAAATCCAGGGGACTTTGTATATGATCTTGCCAACAGTCTTTACTGCATAATGCCACTGCTTTATTATATCCCTGTACCAAATGTAAAACACTGGTTAGAACCTATCCAAATAGTGTATCGAAGGATGAATGCAATCATCTAAGCATCTAAAACTGCACTCACACACTCTTCTCTCCTTCCTTCCATACTAGTTTCTTCCTTTCGTTCTTTCCTGTCTTTCTTTGGTTTTATTTAATTCTCCCTTCCTCCATCCATCCACCCGCTCACCCAACCGTCCACCGAAACGCCATCCATACATCCACCCACTCTTTCATCCGTTCATCCATCGACCTATCCTTCCATCCATCCACCCATCGATCTGCCACCCACCCACACATCCATCCATTCATCCATCCATCCATCCATACATACATAGATACATGCATACATCCATACAAACATGTACATATATACTTCATCCATCCATCCATACATCCATACATACATACATACATAGATACATGCATACATCCATACAAACATGTACATATATACTTCAGTCCTTCCTTCCATCCATCCACCCATCGATCTGCCACCCACCCACACATCCATCCATTCATCCATCCATCCATCCATACATACATAGATACATGCATACATCCATACAAACATATACATATATACTTCATCCATCCATCCATCCATCCATCCATACATACATACATACATACATACATAGATACATGCATACATCCATACAAACATGTACATATATACTTCAGTCCTTCCATCCATCCATCCATCCATCCGTCCGCCCATACATACATACATACATGTACACATATATACATACATACACACACACATACATACATACATACATACATACATACATACATACATACATGAAGCTTCGATAGCTCAGAGCGTATCGTGGTTAGTCTTGCAATTTGCGGGCGAATCGGTGCCACAGGTTCGAGTCCCAACAACGGCATGGGACAATTTGTGAGGCCAGAAAGGATTTAATTATCCCCTGCGCCAGTGCGTTAATATATATGTATGTAACAGTCAACCTCGACATACATACAATATATAGATATTCATACATCAATACATACATAAATACATACATAAATACATACTGCTATCCACCTATTCAAACACATCCAACCATTCTACTATCGAAATATATCCATTCATCCACCCACGTACTAACGCTCCCACCCACTTACCATCCTTGTTATACCAGGAAACGTAAATTGGCAAAAAGGTTTAACATTTTGTCAAGTAGTTTTAGTCGGGAAGGAAGGAAGGAAATGTTTTATTTAACGACGCACTCAACACATATTAATTACGGTTATATGGCATCGGATATATGGTTAAGGACCACACAGATATCGAGGGAGGAAACCCACTGTCGCCACTTCATGGGCTACTCTTTTCGATTGGCAGCAAGGGATCTTTTGTATGCACCATCCCACAGACAGGATAACACATACCACGGCCTTTGATATACCAGTCGTGGTGCACTGGCTGGAGCGAGAAATAGCCCAATGGCCCAATGATGGGGGTCGATCCCAAACCGACCGCGTATCAAGCGAACGCTTTACCACTGGGCTACGTTCCACCCATTTTAGTCGGGAAGTTATTCCTATTCAGGGGCGAGACATAGCCCAGTGGTAAAGCGCTCGCTTGGTACGCAACATCAACATAAAAATTCAAGTTAAATAAAAACACAGTGTAAAGAACTGTGTAAAAATACAAATATAATAGATAGATAAAATTAAAATTTATAATAAAAGTCAGTATCACGTAGAAACTGTAATACAAGTTCCGGATGGAATCGAAAGGACAAAACATAAACAAGATATCGCTATGCAATAGGCTATACAGAAAACGTCCATAAATTATTTACTAATTACGGAAAACGTTTTGTTTTATTTATACATTTCTGTACATGAAAGTTTTTTTTATTTTTTATTTCTTCATTGTCTTCTTCACTTATAGCACGTGTTATCTTCTTCACTTATAGCACGTGTTCTCTTCTTCACTTATAGCACTTGTTCTCTTCTTCTCTTATAGCACGTGTTCTCTTCTTCACTTATAGCACGTGTTCTCTTCTTCACTTATAGCACGTGTTCTCTTCTTCACTTATAGCACTTGTTCTCATCTTCTCTTATAGCACTTGCTCTCTTCTTCTCTTATAGCACGTATTCTCTTCTTCACTTATAGCACGTGTTCTCTTCTTCACTTATAGCACGTGTTCTCTTCTTCGCTTATAGCACGTGTTCTCTTCTTCTCTTATAGCATGTGTTCTCTTCTTCTCTTATAGCACGTGTTCTCTTCTTCACTTATAGCACGTGTTCTCTTCTTCTCTTATAGCACGTGTTCTCTTCTTCACTTATAGCACGTGTTCTCTTCTTCACTTATAGCACGTGTTCTCTTCTTCTCTTATAGCACGTGTTCTCTTCTTCTCTTATAGCACGTGTTCTCTTCTTCACTTATGGCACGTGTTCTCTTCTTCTCTTATAGCACTTGCTCTCTTCTTCTCTTATAGCACATGTTCTCTTCTTCACTTATAGCACGTGTTCTCATCTTCTCTTATAGCACTTGCTCTCTTCTTCTCTTATATCACGTATTCTCTTCTTCTCTTATAGCACATGTTCTCTTCTTCACTTATAGCACGTGTTCTCATCTTCTCTTATAGCACTTGCTCTCTTCTTCTCTTATAGCACGTATTCTCTTCTTCACTTATAGCACGTGTTCTCTTCTTCTCTTATAGCACGTGCTCTCTTCTTCTCTTATAGCACGTGTTCTCTTCTTCTCTTATAGCACGTGTTCTCTTCTTCACTTATGGCACGTGTTCTCTTCTTCTCTTATAGCACGTGTTCTCTTCTTCTCTTATAGCACGTGTTCTCTTCTTCACTTATGGCACGTGTTCTCTTCTTCTCTTATAGCACGTGTTCTCTTCTTCTCTTATAGCACGTGTTCTCTTCTTCACTTATGGCACGTGTTCTCTTCTTCACTTATAGCACGTGTTCTCTTCTTCACTTATGGCACGTGTTCTCTTCTTCACTTATAACACGTGTTCTCTTCTTCTCTTATGGCACGTGTTCTCTTCTTCACTTATAGCACGTGTTCTCTTCTTCACTTATAACACGTGTTCTCTTCTTCTCTTATGGCACGTGTTCTCTTCTTCACTTATGGCACGTGTTCTCTTCTTCTCTTATAGCACGTGTTCTCTTCTTCTCTTATAGCACGTGTTCTCTTCTTCTCTTATGGCACGTGTTCTCTTCTTCACTTATAACACGTGTTCTCTTCTTCTCTTATGGCACGTGTTCTCTTCTTCACTTATGGCACGTGTTCTCTTCTTCTCTTATATCACGTGTTCTCTTCTTCTCTTATAGCACGTGTTCTCTTCTACTCTTATGGCACGTGTTCTCTTCTTCACTTATAGCACGTGTTCTCTTCTTCTCTTATAGCACGTGTTCTCTTCTTCTCTTATAGCACGTGTTCTCTTCTTCACTTATGGCACGTGTTCTCTTCTTCTCTTATAGCACGTGTTCTCTTCTTCTCTTATAGCACGTGTTCTCTTCTTCACTTATAGCACGTGTTCTCTTCTTCTCTTATAGCACGTGTTCTCTTCTTCACTTATGGCACGTGTTCTCTTCTTCACTTATAGCACGTGTTCTCTTCTTCACTTATAGCACGTGTTCTCTTCTTCACTTATGGCACGTGTTCTCTTCTTCACTTATAACACGTGTTCTCTTCTTCTCTTATGGCACGTGTTCTCTTCTTCACTTATAGCACGTGTTCTCTTCTTCACTTATAACACGTGTTCTCTTCTTCTCTTATGGCACGTGTTCTCTTCTTCACTTATGGCACGTGTTCTCTTCTTCTCTTATAGCACGTGTTCTCTTCTTCTCTTATAGCACGTGTTCTCTTCTTCTCTTATAGCACGTGTTCTCTTCTTCACTTATAACACGTGTTCTCTTCTTTTCTTATGGCACGTGTTCTCTTCTTCACTTATGGCACGTGTTCTCTTCTTCTCTTATAGCACGTGTTCTCTTCTTCTCTTATAGCACGTGTTCTCTTCTTCTCTTATGGCACGTGTTCTCTTCTTCACTTATAGCACGTGTTCTCTTCTTCTCTTTCAGGGCGGGACGTAGCGCAGTAGTAAAGCGCCTGCTTCTTTATCAGGCGGTCTAGGATCGATCCCCATCGGTGGGCCTATTGGGCTATTTCTTGTTCTAACCAGTGCGCCACGACTGTATATCAGAGGCCGTGGTATGTGCTGTCCTGTCTGCGTCATGATGCATATAAAATATCATTCGCTACTAATTGAACAATGTAGCGGGTTTCCCCTCTAAGACTGTCAAAATTACCAAATATTTCACATACAATATCCGATGATTAATAAATCAATCCGCTCTAGTGGTGTTATTGAACAGAATAAACTTTAGCTTCTACTGTTTCAGTTCTACCTTATTGCAGTGTATTGTTGACATAATAGGATTATTGTATCTGATATCTAGCATAAAATCATACCTGATGCTGTATCAATTTGTAAGCATGACCACATTACACAGAGAAACACTGGCGTCAACCAGGTCGACATTTTGTACTATTTGTACGAACCGGAAAGTTACCTGGTCTGTCGCACTGGTAAGCAGCGAAACATTCAGTATGAGGGGAAAAAAGAATTGTGTAATTCTCTATCTACCAATATGCATGGATTGTGTGCACCGTTATATGCAATAAGGTATTGAAAACTGTCGAGTTTTATGCTGAATGTTTGAGTATGTAAGAATGTATTGAAACTGGTTTCACACTGGGTATTTGTGTTTGTAAGGCGTGTTTTCATATCGCTGAAACAGACCTTTGTTCACCAACGGGTCTTGGTGTAGGTCTCACGGCGCAGATTAAAAGGGAAGCTTCTAGTAGTGCATACCCTACCCCGATCTGCAAAGGTCCCCAAACTCAAGTGTTTGTCATTGATATAATCGATTTATTTTTTCAAAAATGTGTGGGAAACGTGTGCAATCTTTGTCGACTGAGTGTTATTGACAAAAAAGTAACTTTTATGTAATGCACGTTGTCTATAATGTATGTTAATACCCTTTGGAATAATTGTCTATAAAGCATGTTCATGTACTTTCGAAGTGTTGCCTTTCAATTAATGTAGGTTAATGAATTTGTAATATTATAAGTGTCTTTTTGTTTGACGCTGCATCTCCATCTTAGACCAACCATGTAGCTGCGATTATTTTATATCTGTTTGTTTTCGTCACCACTCTAGAAAACATGGACACTTAATGTCCGATAAAACACCCTGCTGCATGCATTCATCATCACTGTCGAATCCATCATTAACACAACGATATAATAGTCGACACTATAGACTCCATTAATAATACAATATATAATTAGTGGATCATATGGCTCTTCTTATTTGTCTCCGATAAATACCGTCTGACGTTTGACAGACGAATGGCCACCGAAGGGCAAACTAGATCCGCCCTTGAACGAACATTTCCACAACACCGCACAATAAGAAAACTGAAAATGTATACAACGTGATGATATCGCTCTTACTTCAACACATGTCCGTAAGTTGTTACATTACCGAACCTAGAGTACTGTATACACAACGTTCTACGCCAGTCGGCTATCTGCGTATTTAACTTCCTGGTGTATTACAAATGTCGATATACGTGAACCTCGTGTTCCTCCTAACAATCTGTGTGTGTATTCGAATATCTTCAGGTATGATTTGAATAAGTATATTAAGGTATATGCAAGAAACATTTTATTCTAATGTTGTACTACTTTTTACCGTCATGGTACTTATAAACAACTACAGCGCACGCACACACACACGCACGGACGAACACATACACACACACGGACGGACGCACACACACACACATACACACGGACGCCACACACACACACACACACGCACGGACGCACACACACAAACACAATATAGCCCCGTGCTTATAAACCTTAAAGTCTAGACTTTAATAAAGTCCAAACTTTAACGTCATGGCAACGCCATTCAAATAGCATTACCTTAAAGTCTGGACTTTAATAAAGTCTAGACCAAGGTTTATAAGCACGGGCCCAGGTCTTATTAAAACGGCTACACGCAGCGTTTCAATCAACATACTTATACAGCATGAATATAAATACTACCATCAATCACCCTTAAGTTTAATGAGACAAAAAGTGGGATTAATCTGCTCGAAAAAGAAAATCATCTTATTTCAATAAGACCCCTCACATATTGCAAGCACAGTTATAGTTGGTACACTTTCACTATTTAAAATTAAATTGCATTAATATAATGGACAGTTGAACCAGCATTAAGACAACAAACACTACCATGTGTATCACCAAGGGCATCATTGGTGGCGTTGATTATGGATTGAAAAGTTGGGTGCATTTTGAAATTTGGCCAGGCGAGATAGTATTTGGTGCTCCTCTACTTATACGCATCGTTGCTGATTAATAACTTGAGAAGTATTCATATTAGAATAATAATACATTGCAAGTATATTCCTAATAGTTTTTAAAGTTACAGAATCAATATAGCCTGCCAGTAGATATCGGGTTGTCCCAGTTTTATTTAATTTGTTTTATTTTAAACGTTTACCAACGAGTCTCCCATCCTGTTCACACACTGACCTCGGTCGCGTTTTGTTACGCGCACACAAATTGTTGTCATATGTTAATCCAGCAATTCAGTTATATATATATGTCATGTCCACCCAATTTACATCACAGTTTAGCTTAAACAACTGATAATTGCACACACGATAGACGTCAACGTAGAAGCTGGTGTACTAAATTCCCATCATAATTTCTATCGAGTCCACGTTGTTATGCGGTGTGGTTTCACTGAACAGTATCATGCAGAGATACAGATACAGATATAACGTCTTTAATGTGTTAACAGTCTTGCTTTGTGTTTCTTTGATTATTCACGGGGAGAGTTGAGTAGGTCTAATTAACCAAATTATTTTATGTTTTATCTACATCAAGAATTCATAGTAAATATGCATTAGTATTATATATTTAATTATTTTATTTCTAGGAGTTTGTCCAGAAGGTCACTACGGCTTTAACTGCAGCTACACGTGTCACTGCACTTCCGGTTGTGATAGCGTGACAGGATGTTCCGGTGGATGTATGAAAGACTGGTCTGGACCTAAGTGCACCATTGGTAAAATCTTAACAATTGTTTCTCGCTATGCAAGTATTATGTCTGGGTTAGTTTAAAACAACTAATCTGAAAACACAGCCAAACCTGTCTTAGCAGATCACATACTATAAGAATTTAATAATTTTGTAAATTAGATCAGGTGTCGGCACTACGTGTATTGGCATGCAAAACAACCCCAACATACCACGGCAATACTACCGAACTTAACATAGTCACCAAAAACAAAGCACAAGCAACTTTAAATTAACAGTTGTCTAGAGTTCTGAAAACAAAAATAAATGTCATGCATTAGTTTATTTTTATGAAATGATATAACAATGCCGTCATGTAAATTTGACGTCATTTCCATTGAAAAGACACAACGTCATAATTATATTCATACATCAATTCAATGTCTAGTAATGGCTGCCTGGAAATATAGGTGGGTACACAATACACAAAAAACTACGCTGTATTGCATTTGAGAATATAGTCAGTGTCATATATTAGGAATACAAATTAGGAATACAAATTATGTATTATGATCGCCAGAGACTCGCATAATAGATTTGTTTCATTTCTAATATATGATACTGACGATACGGAGTTACATGCATGCATACATACACACACATACATGCATACATACATACATCAATACATCAATAAATACATACATATATACATACATATATAGAGAGAATTCGTCACGAATGTTTTGTTTTAATATGGAAACTATCAACCGAGTGTTTGTTAATCGATATTTGTTGAGGCTCTGCCGAGACAAATACCAATTAACGACACGAGGTTGATATTTTACATATTAGAAAAACAAGAGTTACGAATTATATATATCCTATAACTCACTTAAAATAGTGTTTGTAAGTTGATATTCACAAAAACAACACATTCAATGCACCGTTAATGGCGGATTAATACGCTTCAATGAGAGACGTTCGATCAGCTGATTGGGCGTCTCGCTACTCTCATTAGAAGTAGATTACGCCACGATATAATTTTACGATAACTAAGAATTAATAGATATAAATATTAAACTCATCCGTTTAAAGTTTGTAATTGGTTATTATTCATAACAATAAAATATTTAAGTAAATAATTAAAACCCAGAAACGATTATTAAAAACAACAACAACAAGACAACAGGACAGGGCTTTGACCTACATACGGCGCGGCAATATGTGAATTGATAACTATTTACTGTCACTGCTCCAGCCGTCACGGTTAGATCTAATGCTTGGCGTCGTCTGCAAGCGGTCCGATGCCAGCGGTGTTTGACAGTTCGCTACTGAGGATAACCGATATTTATTAAAAACATTTTCGTAATCTGTTCCGTCAATACGTACCTTGTATTCAGAATCGTCCAGCACAGCTAGAATCGTTCCATAACCCTTAAACCAGTGACATGACCTTCCGTAAATAGTGACATTGTCCTGACACGGCCCCACCGGTCCGATCAAAAGTGATATTGCCCTGGGAGATGTAACCAATGAAAATAAAGATGAGACAAAATTCTATCCAATTAATGCGTAAGTAATGTAGCGCAACCACAAACTTGTGCCAAAATGCTTTGCTGTCCTTCAACAAAAAGATAACATCTTTATACATACTGAGTTTAATTCCGCAAATACGACAAAGACAAGGTCAGTAATCGTGAAATTGTGTAAGGAATATATCGCAGATTTAGAAACGTACATGATACATCAAAATGCAGCTGGAATTGGCACTCTCAGGATTTTATGCTACAAATAAAAAATAAAAAAAAACATTTGGAGAACGAATAGAACAAGCAGTAGGAGGAGAAGGCATCGTAAGGCGGCTCAGTGGGGACCACACCCGACGGCTCAACCGCCAGGGGTGGTCCCTCCTTTTTCAAAGAGGAAGACGAGACCGGCAGGGGCGGGACCAAAACCGGCAGCTCAACTGCCGGCGGCGGTCCCTTCTGCTTCGCTGCCCCCCACTACTCGGAAGCAGCGGGCGCCAGGAGCGGCAAGGGGGTGGGCCTAAGCTGTCAGCTCAACTGGCAGCGGCGGCCCCTCCCCCTGCAGCACCAGCGCCGATGGAGACAGAACATACGAAAGTGTCGTCAGCACCAGCTAGTCCACTGACGTCTCCACGAGTTGTTGCGACAGCTGTTGCAGAGCGGGACGCCAAGAAGAGGAAAGTGTCAGTTCAGGACCCGTCCGACACTCAACCCACTACTTGGCAGATCGCCTGCGACAAGCTTCCTGGACGGCACCGCGAGTGTGTCATGGGGGAGTTCACTGCTACCTCTCAACTGCCAGGCCCCTTCGTCCCCAAGAGTTGGAGGCCAACACCATCTGTTCTGGGGCGGTGCCAGTTCCAGTACGTCGAGAAGAGTCCCACTTTCGTTTTGACGTCTGAGTGGAACGGGTGTATCGGCAAAGACTGCTGAAATCAAACATGGATAATCCAATCGTCCATCGGATTAGCAGGCTGATACTCGGGGAAGATTACCCAGCCTTACTTCGGGGAGAGTACTATATTGATCTGCCTCACTTCTTCCCGAGGTTTCGGGCCGATCACCCCATGATCTCGACATGAGTTCCGCCGCAAACCTCTCCTAGGGCAGGTAACCTCCTTTTTGGGCTTAGTTGGACTTTAAATCTTTTGGCCGTGGTTCAAAATTTTATCTTTTTGGGGTTGTTGTTTTTTTACAGTCGGACGCACTTTATTTTGGCAGCCCGTCTAAATTGCTCGAATCACCTTAACAACTGTTTGTCCAGACATGAGTCGAATGTAGCAGCTCGTTTTGGCTTTAGGTCCTAACTTCGAAATATTATTCCAAATTTAAGGGACATTTAAGGCACCTTGAGGGACATTCCTGAGTTTGCTGCAATATTTAAGATGCTATCGACTGACAGAGACTTTTTGACGACTGTAATTACATATCAAATATATTTTTCTGCATAAAATATTAGTGGCTGTATATTAAACGTATTTCTGATAATGTATGATTATTTCTCAGTGAGAAATTATGAGTTTTATTTTCCCCGTTATGAGTGGCCGCTGGGGTAATAAAACATGATATTGCCCTCAATGACGGTCATTAATTGATTCCAAATGCATTTTGATGTACCATGCACGATTCTAAATCAGCGAAATATTCCATACACAATTTGACGATTACCGACCTTGATTTTGGCGTATTTGCTGAATTAAACTCAGTACGATTAAATATGTTATCTTTTTGTTGAAGGACAGCAAGTTTGTGCTTGTTTATATTATAATTATTACCAGTTGACGTTGCATTACGTTACCTACTCATTAATTGGATAGAATTTTGTCTCATCGTCATTTTCATTGGTTAAATCTTCCAGGGCACTATCACTTTTGATGGACCGATGAGACCGTCTCAGGGCAATACCACTATTTACGGACACTCATATGACTGGTTTTGGACCAATAAGAATACAGATATATTCTAATTATCTAATATATATATATATATATATATATATATATATATACTCTGTCGCATAGGCGAAATATGCATGGAATTATTTCTTTAATACAAAGTGGCATAATTTCGTTATTTGTGATCGTATCATAGTAAAATTTAACATGCTTAGGTGAAAATATTCTTGCTATGGACTGACGATAGTGGAGGCGTTTTCGCCCCCAAACAGCGTCGCACGAGGGCGCTGAAATCAGTACCTTGTGTGGACACCAGCGGCAGCAATCACTGCGCGACATCTCCTTGGCATAGACTGAATGAGTCTCTGAATCCGGGCACGTGGAATCCTAGCCCATTCTTCCTGCAGTGCATGTGACAGTTGTGGAATCGTCTGAGGCTCCGGGTCAGGCTAGCGTACAAGTCTGTCCAGTTCGTCCCATAGATGTTCAATGGGGGTTGAGATCTGGGGATATTGATGGCCATGGCAGCACATTAATGTTCTCATTCTGTAGGAAATCCATTGTTACACGTGTCGTATGCGGCCTGGCATTGTCCTGATGAAAGAGTTATCTCTGTCGATCCAAAATGGGAAGCATCTGACGGCGAAGAATTTCATCCCGGTAGCGTACAACTGTCCGGTTGCCTTGTACGAACACAAGTTCACTTCTGCTAGTGTATGAGATGGCTCCCCACATCATGACACTCCCTCCACCGACTCTGTCAACTTGGGCGACGCAGTTCTTGGCAAAACGATCATTGCGACGTCTGTAAACACGTTGTCGTCCATCATGTCGCTGTAGAAGCAAACGTTACTCGTCGCTGAACCATACTCGCCGCCAGTTTCCCAAGTTCCACCCCTGTACATTCGTGCACCAGCGAACACGTAAATGTCGATGTTGACGTCGCAGGACGGGGCCAACATACGGTCTCCTAGCCCGTAAACCAGCTTCTCGAAGTCGGTTCCGAATGGTTTGTGCAAACACCCTTCTCAAACCAGGTATGCGTCCAGAAGTGTTCGTTGCTGTGGCAGTTCGGTGACGCAAGTGCAGAACCGGGATGTAGCGACCTTGTGCTGCAGATGTTATGCGAGGATTTTCACTTCTGGGCCGGTCTTCAGCTGATTGAAACTGCTGGTACCAGAGACATGAAATGGTGGTCTGATGGACGTTCATGTGGCGTGCGACTGCTGACTGCAATTCACCTAACTGGAGGCGGCTTATTGCAATAGTTCGATTCGGCAGGCTTAGTCTTAGCATCTTGTAACTCGTCTACGTCGAAATGGAAATGAGGCATCATTGCGAGCATTGCAGCTTTAAATACCCATCACTACCCCAATCTTTTCCCCGAGTTTCACGTGCATTCGCCAAAATCTGATCATTTCACGCCGATTTCCTGCAATTGTCGCACAACGTGCGTTCAGTTTGTTAGTAGTATGGAGGCCTGTATAGGGCCATGACCTACGTGACCTTGGTGTAGGTGTGATACATAGACTGACCTTGATTTACTTGGCAGGTGTGTGTCATATACCGACCTTGGCACACTTGGCAGGTGCCTGGTCTTGGTGTGAGTCATAGACTGACCTTGGCACACTTGGGACAGCTGCGTGGCCTACTAGGGTGAACGCCCGCCCGTGTCCCTGACCTATATAGGCTGGTGCCGATGTTCTTGATCTGACCTTGGACTGCCTCTCTCAAAATATAAAAAGGGTAGTTTTATTAGTAGCGTCATTCGCTTGCCGAAAGTTCTGTGAACGAGATATATTTTTGCTTTGGAGTTTGAAAATATTCTGGTCCGAAGAAAATGGCATCAGGATATTCGAACAGTGTTAGTAGCAGCAGCAGTAGCAACGAGGACGACGTCTTGGTCTGCAAATGTTCAGAAAGACATACAATCAAAAGAGTGACTACCAAACAAGATGAGAAGAAGAAGAGTATTCATTGTATGGATCAAACGGATGCTACACGTGAAATTGGGGTTGGAACTGAAGATGGCGAACTCGTGGATGAACCCACAGATCAGACGGATGCTGCCTGTGAAACAGATGCTGTCCGTGAGGAAGACTGCTATTCCAGACGTTACTTGTTCTGTCATCGTCCTGAAATGAGGCATTTGTATGCCCGGATGCTGACGTATGCTCGGTGGCCCATACAATTACCTCAAAAACCAAAAGAACTTGCCAAGGCTGGTTTCTACTACACGGGAGACTACGATGCCATCACCTGTTACTGTTGCAGACTTCGCGTCTACCGATGGAAGAAGACAGACGACCCAGTGATGGAATATTACAGACTCTCTCCAAGATGTCCCTATGTAAACAACATGTTCAGACATTAAATGCTTCAGATACTTGTGTGCTATGTGTTCATGTTGTATGCTGTGAATAAAACCGTGAATAACAGGTTTTGCTTTCTTATTTATGTCCTGCATCCATGAGTGTGTCTCTGGACGTGTCCCTATGGTAGTGACACTGGTAAAGGGTAATATTTTGGTAACGATGTTTCTTGTTTTGTGCTTGGGAGGAGGGACACTGGCCATATGTATCACACACATTCAAACATTCCTGTACCATATCTTTATGCGTCATAAGGTATATAAGTAAAATAGTTTTGATGTAGAACCTTCAGAGGAGCAACATGTCAGACCAGTACAAGTTATATGTACCCGACGTGGATAAGTGGACCCGTTTCTATAAACTGCAGGCACAAGATAAACTTCAACCTCACTTCGAATTGGAAAAAAGAAAAAGAAGAACAGAACAAGCCCCCGACACCCAAAGTCGTCATGGTCTCCCCAACACAACAGGTGGTAGAGCAAGCCAAGACCGGTCTGAAACGGAAACAACAACAACAACAACAAAGTGGTACGGGTTGGAAAGCCCCGAAACTGCAGAAGCATTTCTAAATAAACTATAAAAGGAACTATGTGGGTCAGATATCGTCATCTCATTTAGAGTCGTCACGCAGAGCACATGTTCAGAATGTGGTTTCACATTCTCGAGGAGAGACGCCATATTAAGAAATTTTCAACAAAAACATGCTAAAGGTCTACCAGCACCACCACAACCACAGCAGCAGCCACCACCACCACCACCACCACCACAGCAGCAGCCACCACCACTACCACACCACCGCCAAAGCAGCAGCTTTAACAAACATTCCTTTCTTCTCCTTAACGCATATGCCTTTCTTCTTAACAAACATTCCTTTCTTCGAGACAAATATGTCTTTATTTCCCTATGACTAAAACAAAATACTAAAAATAAATATTTGTATTCAATTAATCTTTATTTTACAAGGAAGGAAATGTTTTATTTACTCAACATATTTTATTTTACGGACATATGGTCAAGGACCACACACACACAGATATTGATTGAGGAAACCCTCTGTCGCCACTTCATGGGATACTTTTTTTTATTGGCAGCAAGGGACCCTACACCGTCCCACATACAGGATAGTACATACCACGGCCGTTGTCCAGTTGTGGAGCACTGGTTGGATATAACCGAATGTGCCCACCGACATCAAGGGAACACTGAGCTACGTCCCGTCCCCACAGGGTTATTAGAGGCTGCCTGAAAAAAACCCTCGTAACATAATAAATAAATAAATAAATAAATAAAAAGAAAGAAATAAACTTTCAATAACTAACTAATAATAATAAAACTCTTTCTTCTTAGGAAAACGAACTCAATACACCTCAAAAAAAAGAAGAAGTTTGTTCTTGAGATACGAACTCGTAAGCTCACGGTTTGTGGTCAATCGTGCTAACCACTACACCACGACAAAATGTCAAATAATCGACTGCTTTACTGCGAGCTGAGAACGTAACGGCTGCATACCAAATAACGCTGTCTAAAACAGTATTTTACTTCAGCTTTGTAATATGGTATGTTAATCACAAAACAAATACATGCCATAGCAAATCCGTGTGTATACTATAAAGTGAAGTGAAATACTTTACGTGCACATTCAGAGCAAGCTGTTGTAGCGCACGCCTATACTGGGCACAGGGACCGGCCTTGGCCGGATCCCTCTGTCCAGGACAGGAAAGAGGTGTGTGTGTGGGGGGGGGGGGGGGGGGGGGGGTAGAGAAGGGACGCCTGCACTGGCAAGTGCAAGGGAGCACCAGAAAGTCCCGTAGGATTATATCAAAAGAGAAAGAGGTGCGCGTTTAGATGAAGGAAATTTGGCGCAATTTCGATGGTCGTTCTAATTGAAATGTGTATACTATGACTAATGCACTACTAAATACTAAATGAAACGTTGGACGCATGTCAACACCCTTATCTGACTGCTACAATAGACTAGTCCATAGTCGCCTAAGCTGGGCGGGGAATCTTATCGAGTGTAATTTCTGTCATTTTTGCGAATTTTGGACTGCAGAATCCGAACTTCTCGAAAACAAACCGTTCTGCTGACTGTTCTGCGTAGGCCACGATAACAATTTAACCGATAAAGAGATACGAAACTCATGTACACACGCGAATGTAAACACAAAAGTAGCCATTCTACAAAGACCGCGCTAAATGTAAACACAACAAACAAAATAAAGCTACGCGGAACCCTTATATGAATGATTTCACAATTAACTGCATAACTTTTAATAACACAATGTATCCATTGATAATGATCCGTTTTCAACCTGAATCATAGGCCCATGGGATATGCCTAGATAACTATAATATCACGGCCATGCGACAGACACGTCAAGCCGATGAGGTTCGCTAGCAGATGAGGGTCACGCACCTGCTCAGGTATCCCAAAGTCACTGCCCGCTAAGTAGGCTAGTAGATGAGTCACGGCCGCTCATCTGCCCCACTGCACTCCAAGTAAGTCGAGGCTAGGCGATGACTAGGTCAGAGACACGGTTGTTCATGGAAGTCGGTCACACACCTGTGCCAAAGTCGTGCGCCTGCCTGCCAGTCACTGTCCTCTGGGTAGGTCAAAGATAGGCTATGAGTCACGCGTGCACCTGCCCAGGTATACCAGTCACTGCCCTCTAAGTCGGCCAATGCTAAACAAATCAGTCAGAGCCAGTCCAAGGACGACAATACCAACCTAAGTCGGTCAGGGACACGGGCGGGGTGTTATCCTCCTCAAGGTCACACACCTAAACACCTATGCCACGGTCAGACAATGACGTCACACCTACACCAAGGTCAAGGTCACGGAAAAGTAGGTCATGGCCCTATACAGGCCTCCATACTACTTTTGTATTAGGGTGCATTTTGGCATGCTGTCCCATTCCGGGAACATTAACAAACATGGTCATTCAGCAACATTGTACAAAACAAACCCGATATTTTGTCAAATCAAACACTTTTCTTCTTTCCCTAGCACCTATGCGTTTCTATTTTGCCAGAGTATATATATATATATATATATATATATATATGTGTGTGTGTGTGTGTGTGTGTGTGTGTGTGTGTGTGTGTTTGCAATAAAACTAGTATAAAACTATTATCAATAGGCGGTTACAACTCATAAAATGAAGTTTTCACTGATGTCAGGCATAAGTGTACGTGGCAAATTCGGCACACGTTAATTTCCGCCCCTTGACAACACTTGAACATGTCGAAAGTATTTTGTAAAGTTGTGACCGCGAAGTGATAATACGTTTATAACAGTTTTAATGTTTATTAGCATCGGTTTGTTATATGTCACCGCATTCATAATTCTTGTGTTTTATCAAATATAATTGTCTGTTAGCATCATAACAGAGTAAGCTAGGCATAGAATGAAGCAGCAACGTACGCATGTAAGCACTGTAAATATGTTTTTTGCAAATTCGTTATATTTCAGAAAATGTAGCCTTAAATAAAACTGCCTATCAGAGCGGTTATCACCCTTACGTAGTTCGTCATTCGTCGTACGCTGTTGATGGGAATACGGATCAAGGAACATTTGGAAGTCTCTGTGTCGTTACTCCCTCACTGGAACCTTACACGTGGTGGGAAGTAGACTTAGGGAGACCATATTACATAGACCAGCTTGCTGTTCACTTTAGGACAGATTGTAAGTACAGTTCAAAAATGCAAATATATAGAGACATGGATTCCCAATATGCTAGTAATTTTGTAAATTTAATTTATTATAACAATATGTCAAACAGAACATTAGTACTAGATCATGTATACATGCCATAACGATTGTGCATAAATCGTTTTCGACAGATATAGGAGTTTCGGTATAGTAATGATTTCCTTGTTCAGATTACATTTTCATATTTGTATTAATTTGTTTAGTAAAAATATGCAATAAGGTCCATGTATGCGTTCTTACGCGCGCGCACACGTGCGTGCGTGCATGTGTGTGTATGTGTGTTAGCAATCAGTCGTTGTTAAATTGACAAATGGAGGCCGTATTATTATAACACTGTGTCATATTTGATAAAATAAATAACAAGAAACAAACAAACAACAACAACAGGAGAACATTAGTAAATTGGCACTGTGTATTTCACAAATAAATTTCCATCCAGCTAATAATTTGATAACTGTTACACAAGTCATTTAACGGCGACAATGAGACAAACTGATGGTCATAACGTTATGCATTATATTTCCACAGACGTGGCTCCCAGGAATGACGTACATGTTTTCAGTTCGCTCAAGATGAATCAAACTAACACAAGTCACCTGTGTGGAGTGACGACGTTAAATAGCTCAGATGTAACGTATATCACCTGTGACGACACAGCCCAATACATCACACTCTTCCAGGGAACAAACAACGACGACGTGGATGTCTACCACTACAAGCCTAGAACAAGAATGGATATCTGTGAAGTTGAAGTTTTAAGTGAGTGAAACCATTCACCAATGTTAAATAGTATTCTTAATACTGTCATACGTTTCTGTAAATCAATCAACCGCTTGACATATGCTTACACCCACTGACGATTCAAGTACGTCTTTTTTTAGGCAGATTTTTTTCGAATTATCACGGTGGATGTGTCCATGATAGAGGACGATTAGGGTATTAAAGCTATGGAATTTACAATTTTAATTATGAAATAAAACCCCACAAATATTTATTTTGCGTCAGACGTAAATATGGAAAAAATTAGTTCCAAATAGGTCACAGGACCAAACCTTTATATAAAAATGTGCCAGTGTCTGGATGTATTTCTTTATAGCTTGACCAATGTGTAAACAATGTTTTGTTTATTTAACATAACTTTCTCAACTGTTTATACTGAGATTAGTTATTGCATCAAATATAAAGTTTTACTATGAATTCAATTCGGAGACTTTATTTAAGACAAAACATATAGGAACTGCTGTATTTAAGTGGATGGATATTTTATGTGTCCTCCATAACGGTCAGACAGTAATCGTTCACAGTCAATACTCACTTATATATATAACGTGCCTGTATGCGTGAGACTGTGATGGAGGTTCTTCTTCAGCGCGATCTTGTGTCATGATAATGTCACTCCTTACTTCGTTTTTCTTGAGGACAATCACGAAAAAACAGGTACTCTTTTGAATGCACACACATTGGCGACCATCTTGCAATGCATTTTGTCTCAGCAGTTATTGATTCAGACGCAAAGCAGAACTATATAAACAACACAACCAGATAATATAATGATAGTAAATTATTTTATCTTTTCTGTGTTTGATTTCAGTTTGTACTGCTGGTACGTTTGGAGACAACTGTACCGACTTCTGTCACTGTCAAGGTCAATCGTGTAACTTTGTAACTGGAGAGTGCGTGGGAGGATGTAAACACAACTGGACTGGAACCCAGTGTAATGGTATATATATATATATATATATATATATATATATATATATATACACACACACACATATATATATATATATATATATATATATATATATATATGTATGTGTCTATGTATGTTTGTATTTACATGCATACATACATACATATACATATACATATACAGACACATACACATACACATACACATACAAATACACATACACATACACATACGCATACGCATACGCATACACATACACATACACACACACACACATATATATATATATATATATGTGTGTGTGTGTGTGTGTGTTTGTGTGTGTGTGTGTTTGTGCGCACGTGTGTGTGTGTACAATGAGGCCCTTTAATACAGGTCATTTTATACTATATATGTTCATTTGGGAGAATAAAACTGTATAACATGCAAGGCCTTTTTAACAGTTACCGATCCGTCTTATGGCTTCTCCTCTTTTGATCTGCACTGCCGCCCGCCATCATTGCACTTACCCTATTGTCCATTTCGTGTTCATATCCAGTCGACTATTGTACATGTTAAATACTGCATACAAAGATAAAATCCATAACAAAGGCCTCATTGACGCTGTCCTCTTTGTGATGACATGAAGTGACTATATACATGGATCCGTGCCAAAATGACCAGTTAATGACGGTTGGCGGATGTATTTTGGGGGGACAGCGCAGAATAAGGCAACCGCATCCCATCACAGCTAGTGTATACACAAAGTCTGTACAGAAACGCACGCTATGGTTCACTGCTATTTAAAGTGTGCATTACAATAATGTCATTTTCAGTGTGTGATTCTGTCCATTCTGTCCATTACTGTAAAGTAATTTTCTTTGTGTGATTCTGTCCACTATGGTCCACTGTCCATTACTATAAAGCCATTTTCAGTGTGTGATTCTGTCCACCATGGGTCACTGTACTTTACTATAACGTTATTTTTTGTGTGCGATTCTGATCTCTATAGGCCACTGTACATTATTATAATGTTATTTCAGTGTGTGACTCTGAACTCTATGGACCATTGTGCATTACTTTGCTATATTTTGTGTGAAATTCTGACCACTGTGGTTGACTGTACAGTACTATAATGTTATTTTCAGAGTGTGATTCGGACCACTATGGCTCACTGTGCATTGCTAGTTGTTCCAACAGACACTGTGATCAGACTAACAGCATATCCAGGTGTGACAACACAAATGGACAGTGTGACAATGGATGTGAAGCAGGCTGGACTGGAACATCTTGTTTACAGAGTAAGACCAAATACTGTGTTATCTAATTGTTAAAATCAAGTATTCTGGATTAATATTCCAGACCTGGGTCGTATCACATAAACCCGTGTCAAGTGTATGTCATAGTTCCGTGACAAGTACATGGCATAGACCTGTAACAAGTGTATGCCATAGACCAGTGAGAAATGTATGTTATAGAACCGTAAGAAGTACATGTCATAAATTAGTAAGGCATGTATGCCAGACTCATGACAAGTATATGTCGTAGACTATGTTCATGTATATTAACTATATTTAATTTCTGCGCTCGCGAAATGTTTCAGTGCAGCTTATATAACACATACTTTTATTTGACTGAATATTTTAGAATGCCCGGTTGGTCGATATGGTCATGGATGTAACCAGCTCTGCAGTGAAAAACATTGTCTTGGAGAGACCTCATGTAATCACGTAACTGGGAAGTGTGATCATGGCTGCGATCGTGGATACATATCATCAGATTGTACTAAGGGTATGCACATCACTTTATTATTCAAAATGGATCAAATTTATCAGTGCTGTAACTATTGCACAGCACGTATTATAACGATATAAACCACATAACTGTGACGTCACGTCTGTATAGACCATACTATGACATATCGCTGCAATCAAACAGTGCTATGACATCACACATCTAGAGAATGTCGCTATGGAATCTCACCGCCGTGGAACATTTCCATGAAACTAGACCTCTATAGAACATTACTATGACATCACATCTCTATAGACCATTGCTTTAACATCACACGGCTGTAGAAGATTTCTATGGCATTGCCCTTGTATAGAACACTGCTTTGACATCACACAGCTGTAGAACGGCGTTATGACATCACGTCACTATAGAGCATCATTGTGTTGGTTAGGTTGGTGATATTGAGGTTTTGTGTATATAAATATTGTTATTTTTTTTTTTTTTTTCTTGTTAGGTTTTTTTGTTTTTGTTTTTTTGTTTGGGTTTTTTTTCCTATTGAATGTAATATTATTTGGTTGTAAAATTTAATGAATGTCTTAAGAGAATGCAATTTAAAAAAAAATCCATTTGACTTCTGTAACAACAACACTATAATACGTGTATATTGATTTGCTGATCATCGGCTGTTGGATGTCAAACATTTGGTGACTTTTGACACATAGACTTAGAGGAGACATTTTCTTCAGCAGTAGAAATAGATATTTTATATTTTATATGCATACATACATGTATTGCTACCATTATATGTTGTTGTATTGCAATCGTATTTTATATTATTACTTTCAGCGTGCAACTTTGCGTATGGGTTCAACTGTAACATGTCTTGCAGCTCTCGGAAATGTTACGGAAGTTTAGAATGTGACCAGTTTTATGGACGCTGCAGAGAAGGGTGTCTGGATGGGTTTGAATTACCAGACTGTACAACTGGCACTAGTATACATTTCTTATTTGCCATTATTTGTTCATACATTTATACCTGGTCCAATGTTGATATTTATTGTTAATAGTCATGTGCTCTGTATGCCATTCTACCAATACACTATTTAATTAGAACACAAACAACACTTATCTTAACTCACATGTCATACAGGTTTGATACTCTTCGTTATCAGTTAAATTCCATTAACTGCCATTAAATTTTGCCGACCATTCATATCTAGAAGTCATTGTCTGCGTTTTGGTGATATAAATTAATGACTATTATATTCCGATAGCTTTCTGTTCATATACGAAAATGTATACCACCATAACAAGCTTGTAGTAATATGTTGTTTCCTGTTGACACACAGCATGTCGTGCTGGTACGTTTGGATCTGGGTGTAAGTTAAGATGCAGTGAACGACACTGTGATGGAGACAGTACAATGTGTGATGCTCAAAGTGGAACATGTTAAAATGGCTGCACGCCAGGATGGAAGAAACCAAGTTGTATGGAACGTAAGAAAGAAAACTCTTTATCTCTGTCTACCCCTCTCTCTCTCTCTCTCTCTCTCTCTCTCTCTCTCTCTCTCTCTCTCTCTCTCTCTCTCTCTCTCTCTCTCTCTCTCTCTCTCTCTCTCTCTCTCTCTCTCTCTCTCTCTCTCTCTCTCTCTCTCTCTCTCTCTCTCTCTCTCTCTCTCACTCTCTCTCTCTCTCTCTCTCTCTCTTCTCTCTCTCTCTCTCTCTCTCCTCTCTCTCTCTCTCTCTCTCTCTCTCTCTCTCTCTCTCTCTATATATATATATATATATATATATATATATATATATATATACATATACATATACATATACATATCATATACATATACATATTATATATACATATACATATACATATATATATATATATATATATATATATATATATATATATATATATATATATATATATATATATATATATATATATATATATATATATATATATATATATATATATATATATATATACATATATATATACATATACATATACATATACATATACATATACAAATACATATTGTCACGGGGATTCTATAATTCCCGTAACTGAATAAAACACGATTATCAAAATAACTCTCCTAACTGTATATCTATTAGATCTCTCTGTAAAAGGCTGTTAAACCCTAGTATGGTTCGTCTCTATGTATGATCAGAGATACGATCTTATATAAAGTATATATTATTATAGCACGTTAGTTCTCTAGAAACACAACAAAAACACAATACACTTTGGAATCTGTATTAATCTAAGCTGACAAATGTACAGCCGTAGTAGTAAATTAATAACAGCAATAATAACAACCCAGAACTGATCACTTAATTAGTTAATCTCTAGGTGTCTAAAGAAAGAAAGAAGTGTTTTATTTAACGACGCACTCAACACATTTTATTTACGGTTATATGGCGTCAGACATATGGTTAAGGACCACACAGATTTTTTTTAGAGGAAACCCGCTGTCGCCACATAGGCTACTCTTTTACGACAGGCAGCAAGGGATCTTTTATTTGCGCTTCCCACAGGCAGGATAGCACAAACCATGGCCTTTGTTGAACCAGTTATGGATCACTGGTCGGTGCAAGTGGTTTACACCTACCCATTGAGCCTTGCGGAGCACTCACTCACGGTTTGGAGTCGGTATCTGGATTAAAAATTCCATGCCTCGACTGGGATCCGAACCCAGTACCTACCAGCCTGTAGACCGATGGCCTGACACGACGCCACCGAGGCCGGTCTCTAGGTGTCTAGTTACACAATATGCGAATCACTTCACCGTTACACCACACCCACACGTGTGATAATTGAGAAACGCTTACAGGAGAAGTTAATTAATACAGGAATTACAACACCATTCCTAACTGGTTAATTTTTAATTAACCCTTACTACTCGTTCAGTAACCTTGTGACACAGAATTAATATTGGTACCGATCACAATAAAGACAATAACCTACAGTGTACCTAGGTCCGCTAGGATGACTGGCTAAGCTTTATATTACCAAATACTCATATAATGTTAGAACAAGAAGTCTACGATTTACTTCGTCAGATGACCGAAGACACTGTCTAAAGAATATTGGTATAATACAGTATTAAAATATTTAAAGTCACATCAATCACATCAAGGTTATACACAGAGCAGAAATGATATTTACCAAAGTCCAAACGGACTACGTTCCCTGGAGCCGTCCTTTACGTTCCTCTAGATATCTCTAAATCCTAGCTATTTATTCCAAAATCAGAAAACGCCTGGGGGTACAAGGCGGTACCTCACGTATCATCTCATATTCTACATCTCTAGAGTCGGTATATTTCTCTCTGATCGTCAGACTTACTGACGCCAGTCGTCGCCATCACGGTTGTAAAAACCGCACTCGCAGAGGTATTACGTAACTACTCGCCACATGGCCTCCGCAGCTGGACTAAGTGCATATTGGAATGTCCGATCGTGCGAAGTATTACGTAACAAGTTGCCCACCTGGGGTACGGGCAATAAAACTGCACACGGCCCTCTAACACAAGTAAAATCGCCACAGGCGAAAACAAATTAAGAGCATGTACCGTGACACACCCCCACCGCAAAAAGGATATTTCCTCTACTCTAGGAATAGGGAAATATACTACATTAAAACAAAAATGTGCGTTAACCGACGCATACGGACATTTATAACACATGTAATAATAAGGTGACTACCAGTAATCACACTGAGTCTCTGAGTCCCTGGTATACAAATAAAATATATATAAACAAAACAAAAATAAAGAATGTCAACACATTATCATAACGTTCAACTTCGGGACAGGGCATCAGCGATTACATTGGATGTGCCCTTGATATGTCCAATGGTAATTGGGTATTCTTGCAGAAGAAGACTCCATCTCAAAACTCTCTGGTTGGAGGCTTTCTTTAGGATGGTCCAGTCCGTCTTCGTCTTCTGGGAACAGCACAGCTCCAGCACCCACGTCACTGGCATCCACAGCTAGCTTGAAAGGCACTCGGTAGTCTGGTGCTGCCAACACGGGAGACGAGTAGCGCCTCTGCTTGAGATGGTTGAATGACTTCTCGCATTCACCTGACCAATGGAACTTCGCTTCCTTCTTTCTCAGCGTCGCACGTTTTCCAGGTTTTCTCCGATAGGCATGCTGTCGACGCGGTGTAGCGTTGGGTTCCAAGCGCACATCTTGGCTTAAGGTGTTGGTAACCGTTGGAAGGTCCCGACAAATGGAAACATTGTCTTGTATCAATGTAGTCAGCTTTGCTCGCTGGGGGTTTAAGTCTGCTAGAATCTGTACGTTTGGCCAACTTGATCTCCG